>NW_006296060.1:16839-31499 GCF_000327345.1 Myotis davidii
TGTATGGGTCATGTTTTTTTATCCATTCAGCCACTTGATGTCTTTTGGTTGGAGCATTTAGTCCGTTTACGTTTAAAGGTATTATTGAAAGGTACGGTCCATTCTACTATCCCCCAGATATTATCATTACCTAGTATTTTGTGTGTTGTTTTAATTGGTGTTTTATTTTAGAGTAGTTTGACTTACAAAAAAATTATAAAGATAATAACCATATACCACATAAGTGATAGGATGCAGTGTGGGGGCTGTGTATGTGTGTGTGCATAACATCTTCTTTATCCATTAATCTATTGATGAACACTTACATTACTTCTTTTTGCTATTGTGAATAATGCAGCACATTATCTGGTATTTTAGATGTGTTACCTAAAACCCCACAAAACTAAATACCCATTTCATGTTTCAATAAAGACATGATTTATCACATTTGGGTCTTCCACGCAACCTTGCCAGGTTGCATGTGGGTTGTGTATGTGTACGTGATTCCTGGATATCCTTCACTTATTTTCTCCACTCCCCTCCTCCTATTTATTTCTTTTTATTCCGGAGAACCTCAAACCAAGTCAGTATCATCAGAGTTATAGAATACCCATGACAGTGGCTGAATTTATCTGTTGACTTTGTCACAGGGGTGTCATTTATGTTTCTGTCTATAGCCCTGAGGATCATGATCCTCTAAAGTGTGTGTGTGTGTGTGTGTGTGTGTGTGTGTGTGAGAGAGAGAGAGAGAGAGAGAGAGAGAGAGAGAGAGGGAGGGATAAAGAGAGAGAATAATCATTATGGTACTTAATGTTAGGACCTTAGAATGTAAGACTTAAAGCATGTAACCCTGTGTGGACTGTTATAGTAATTATTATAGTGCCTAATGTTAGATATAGAAATACTGTGTGAGACCCAAGAATGCACCCTTGTAACCCAACTAGTACTGGTAAACAACCTATCTGATGGGAATGCCCAAAGCCTGTACACACCCATAGATTAACAGACCCCGGGTGGATCCACACATGGCAGCCGTGATAACACACACACCAACGAAGACCACGTCTACAGAGGGGTATATAACCAGACAGTCTGATCGACCCAGTAGCGCATAGCTCTCCTGTCGACAGAGCGTGAAGATCTGTGTGTGCTCACATCTCGGTTCCCAGCACTAGACTCTGCCCAATTAACTGGCGACTGACAAAAGAGCCAGCAGCCAACAGCTCCATCTAAACCTTTGTGTGTGTCAGCGAGCATCGCTGGGTGGATCCTTCCCAGCGTCTGAGACCCATCAGGAACTGGTAAATAAACCCGCCCCCGTGTGCTTGCATCTAACCTGTTTCTGTGTGTAATTTCTCCGGCTGGGCTCAGATCTCGGTGCTGTTTCTGTGAAAGTGTCTGACCAGAAGGTATTGGCACAAGCCTCAGGTGGATGGTCCAGACCACCAGTGCACGTCCCACTTAGGAGCAGCAGCTATATGGGAACTCCCCGCATCTCGACATAGGTGACAGGCCTTAAATATATAAAGACTTTGCAAGGTCCTAGTGGGTCTTCTGTTTTTAGGTGTGTGACATTAGCATCCCACATAGTAACTGCTCTTCCTCCATCAGTGACCCAATGGACTTGTACATTGAACAGACTAACCGAACAAGCTCAATATAGAAAGGCGATCAACAACTGGTTAAGATGCAACAAATGTTCACTAGGTAAACACAATGTCAGTCACATCTTATTTTGGAAGTGGGATATATTATTTAATCTGAGACTCACAAATAGGTCCAGCTTGAGAAACGTGATTGAGGACTTCTTTAAGGAGGCCTCCTGACATTCTATGTTAATTTGTTAAACTGACTAATTTGTGAAGCTAGATGTGGTGAAGATACTGTCTGCAAGGATAATGAGAGATAACAGGACTGGAGAGGTACCCTACTGAGTACCCAGGTAAAGGTGTATTATGTCCCAAAAGATGAAATTTAACTGTAGCTACAATCTGTGGAAATAGGCACTGAATAGAACAAGTCAATCAAATACTTTCTTATGACAGCTAATTGCCAGGGTTTTTGTTCCAGCATTAAGAAGGGTACAGGAAATCTGGAGAAGGTTGTGTGTAGATTAAATAGGAGTCCAGAGATGAAGCATAATCTTGAAAGGCATTTGGGGGTCAGAGGAGCTTAGTTTAAAGGAAACTAAGATCTGAGTTCTAAGGTCTCCTTATCTCAGGACCCCTTGCTTTTTATTAACACAAATTGTCCTGAAGCAAGGTGGAGATATACACTTCAAAGGGTCAGGGTTTCATACAGAGTCCATTGTCAGAATGGGGGAATTAGCCTAGGGTTATTCAGGTGTTTGGCCAGTAGGAGGCAATAACATGTAAATTAAGATGCCCTTTAGCTGTCTGGCAGCCAGCAATCAATTTAATGTATCCTGTTCAGGTTTGGGGAAATGCCATCAGCCATTCCCAGATTCAGCCCTGCTGTCAAGCTGGAATTGGTCTCAGGCAGCTAATTATTTACCAGTTTCTTTGTGTAGAATTAGTAATTTTAATAATATTAGATATGGATCCGTAATGGGTGGGACCATGACATTAATGGTGTGAAAATTTACATTGAGAAACCAATCATACTTTTCAGGTTTAAGAACAAGTCAAATCTAGCTGTTAAATTCAGAAGCAGTAGGAATAATTATGCCTTCTCTAAGTCTTATATAATGTGTGTGTATCTGTGAAGGTCCTGTTTTCATTTA
This sequence comes from Myotis davidii, assembly GCF_000327345.1. Classification (NCBI taxonomy): domain Eukaryota; kingdom Metazoa; phylum Chordata; class Mammalia; order Chiroptera; family Vespertilionidae; genus Myotis; species Myotis davidii. The sequence continues at coordinate 19,562 of NW_006296060.1, forward strand.
CATTGTGTGTTTTTTAACAAGGGTGAAAGGTTTTATTTGATAAGTAGTGAGGAAGGACCACAGGGTAACATTTTTAAAAGCTGATTATCAAAGCAAAAGTCTTATTTTACTATTCATTAGTTCAGATTGTCATTATGCTCTAGAAAATATTTTAGGACAATAGGTGCCTTTTCTATGGGAAAGTGAGGCAGTACAATACTTCTAATGGTTATGTTTAAACATATTTGTTTCTATTTTATGATCAGAAACTTCTTTTTTATCAGCTTTTCAAAATGTTTTCTGGACAGGGAAGAGAAAGGAATGAGGCTTAAAGCTGTCAATAGTAAAACATCTAAAATGGAAGTCATATTCATTATTACACACTGCCACCCCTCACACAACACCCTGTTCCCCATCTCCCCTACCACCACCACCCCCTGAATGCCAAACACAAGCAGAAGCAACAACTTGTTTTCTTCTTTTCAAGTATGATTAAGTGTTAAGGAAAAAAATTCATCTTCAGTCTTCACCTTATCCTTATTCTCAGTGTCTGGTTAACTATGGAATGGCTGGTCTGGTGCCTAAACTTGTAGCATTCCACACCCCTCCCTTCTCACATACCTGCCTCCTTCTTTGCTCCCTCCCCATCATCAGAGAACACATAGAGATACAAGCCAATAGTACTTTTCAGGTTTAAGAGCAAGTAAAATCTGGCTGTTAAATTCACAAGCAGTAGGGATCATTATACCTTCTCTAGCTAGGTCTTATATAATGGGACTCAACCTGTGAAGGCCAAATTTTCATTTACGTTGGGTCTTTTTTCAACTAGGGTGAAAGGTGTTATTTTATAAGTAGGGAAGAAGGTCCACAGGGTAACATTTTTTCATGCTGATGATAAGTGCAAAATAGTTTTTCTACTCATTGTGCCAGATTGTCATTATGCACTTGAAAACATTTTAAGTCAATGAGTGCTTTGGCTATAGGAAATTTAGGCAACACAATAGTTCTAATGATTAAGTTTAGGCATATTTGTTCCCTTTTTTATCTGCTTGTCCTAATGTGGGCTGGATGATGAATAGAAAAGAATGAGGCTAAAAGCTATCAATAGTCTAACATCTAAGATGGAATCAGATTTATTATTATACACTGTTAACCCTCACACAATACTCTGCTCCCCTTCTCCCCAGCACACCGCCATCCCCTAGCGGCAAACACAAGCAAAATCACCAACTCCTTTCTTCCATACCTTCATGATAACGTATTAAGGAAAAAAATTATCTTTGTCTTCACCTAGTCCTTATTCTCGCTTTTTGGCTAAGTACATACTGGCTGGACTGGTGCCCAAGCTCGCAGAATTCCATCTCCCTCCCTTCTCCATACTTGTCCCCTCCTTTGCTGCGTCTGCATCATCAGAGAACACTCAAAAATACAAAAACATTTTCTTTATACACATGCTAGTATTTATTAAAGGAGGCCATTTATGTTTTTATCTCCTCATAATGACCATTTTTAAGCATTTTTTGTAGAGAGGATACACATACTTAAGGGTCTTTGTCTTCTAGGAGACCCTGGGCATCACTTGTGAATAGAAGAACACTCCAGCACTTCTTCGTTTGTTGACTTGCTTACTGGAGGTTTTCTACCCATTCTGGAGTAAAATGCAATTATCTGATTCTTTCTGTCTTTCTCATTCTTTTCTTCACTCTGCTTACAGACTGTATTTACCTTCGCCCTTATCTTCATTAGTTGGGAAACAAGATAAACCCAGAAAGACATTGGTTTTGGGGAAGAAATTGGGAAATGGGTGGGAAAGGGGCTTGTAATAAAATGACAATTGATTAACTGAGGAAGTGCCTGTGCCAAAAAAGAGCAAGGCCAGGGATTATTGGGGAAGAAGAGGAAGCATATGAGTAGGGTAGTCTGAACTTATCCTTTTCTTTGTCATTTAGTGATTCCACTTTAGTACCTGAAGTTTCTTGGTTCATCCTTGTGGTTGGAGTCTGATTCATTATATAAACTAGGCTACAGTTTTTTCTTAGTAACTTTGGCTTTCTTATAGCAACGGGGCCTACTCTAAGGCTCATAGCCTCTATATATACTCTCTAGGACAATGAGAAGCCACAACCTTCAGCTCTGATTGGCCAACAGTCAAGGGGAGATTCCTCAATACCTCCTAAAATTTTTCCCCAACTGACCTCTCACTCCCTCATTTCCTCCAGTTCAGCATATGGCAGGGAGGTGGTGTTTCTTCTAAGCCATTTCCCATGCCCCTCTCTCCCATCCATTCAGTCATTCATTCTACTATCCTCCAGGTATTATCATTGCCTAGTATTTTGTGTGTTGTTTTATTTTTAATATATTTTATTGATTTTTTACAGAGAGGAAGGGAGAGGGGTAGAGAGTTAGAAACATCGATGAGAGAGAAACATGGATCAGCTGCCTCCTGCACACTCCCCACTGGGGATGTGCCCGCAACCAAGGTACATGCCCTTGACTGGAATCGAACCTGGGACCCTTGAGTCTGCAGGCCAATGCTCTTATCCGCTGAGCCAAACTGATTAAAGCTTGTGTGTTGTTTTAATGAGTGTTTTGTGTTAGAATAGTTTTAGATTTACAGAAAAATTGCGAAGATAATATCCATATATCCCATACCCAATTTCCCTTATTATTAATATCTTACATTTGTATGGTACAATTGTTACATGTAGTGAACCATCAGTGATTCAGTTACAGTCAAACCTCAGTTCTCCAACATCTCCAATATCAAACAATTTGGTTCTAGACCAAATGGTTCTAGACCAAGTTGTTCAAGAAAAAAAATGAATCAGTTCTGGAACAAAACTCAAGTTCTTGACCTGATAACTCTTTAAGGCTGTTACCTCTGCCTGACACAAAGCATCTCCCATGCAAAAAAGGAGGGAATATCTTTGTTGCTGGCAATGTCTATGAGTAGTATAATTTTAAATCATAAGTAGCCTTCAAGAGTGATAATGTAGCCAAGGGTGTGAAATTGCTCGCAAAACAACAGTCACAGGCAATTGAAGAGGTACAAAATTGTTGTTTATTTGGATAAATGATGAAACAGATCAAGCAAAGAACTTGTATGCATGCATATAAGGATAACCAGTGGACACAGATACTGGGAGGAGGGTTGAGGGCATGTGCCAGGGGGTAGTGAAGGCTGGTGGGAGGTCAATGGGGAAAAAAGGAGACATATGTACTACTATTTGTAATACTTTAAACAATAAGAAAAAAAGAAAAGCAGTTAGCCAGTGATAGCATTTGGGAGGCAATGATATGAGGAAAGGTAAAGATGGTGCCTTCTGACCTCCTGAAGGATACCCCTGAAAGGAGTGCAGAATGTGATTCATTTAAGTCTAGCAGGGGGTGGCTCCATAAAGTTAAAAAAACAAGTGTTGCTTTTTAGGTTAAACAGTACTGTAGACATGTACTGTATATAAGAAAGTTAAAACAGGGAATCATTTGTGTGTCTGGGATGGATTCATTCAATTTACATATATGTCTAATGGGAAAAGTTATTTGGTTTTCCTTTTATATATTTCTACTAGAGGCCTGGTGCATGACATTCGTGCACTGGGGGGTTTGGGGATCCCTCAGCCTGACCTGCACCCTCTCCAATCTGGGAGCCCTCAGGGGAGCCCTCTCCCATCCGGGAGTTTCTGTCTGTCTTTGCAATCATATGAGCGAATTGTCTGAGACCCCCAACTCAGTTTGGTTTGTAGCTCACAGAATAATAGAAGCTTCTTTTTTTTTCTTTGTTTCATTGGTGGAGATTTTCTGGAAGTTTTAGGATATTTTCCCTTTAGTTTTTCCTAGACACTGATTTTACTTATGTCTCTCACCTTTGCTTTCCTTCCATCCCCCACCACAACAGTAACTTGCTCCAGACTCACTTTGCTCTAGTGTCTAGGAGATTCATCTGCTACCAGAACTATGATTCCCAGCATTCCTGGTGCTCCCCGCACTCAGCGCTTCTGCTTTTGGTCCTGGGGCTGCCACCAAAACTACTATTCCCAGAATTCCTGGTGCTCCTTGTGATCTTGGTTTTCCCTTCCTGCTCTGTCTCTGTCCCACTCTGCCAAGTCCTCCAAGACACCAGCTCTCCCTCTCTGCTCTCCATCTGGCAGCTTGGGGGAGCCAATTTTCCCAAGCCGCTGCACTCTCCATCGGCTCTCCTTCTCTGCTCTCTGCCCTGTGCCTGTGTATGCAAATTAACCCACCATCTTTGTCAGGTTAATTTGTATGCTCACTCCTGATTGGCTGGTAAGTGTAGTGGAGAGACAGTCAATTTACAGGTTTCTCTTTTATTATATAGGACTAGAGACCCGTTGCATGAAAAGTCATGCACTGGAGGAGGGGTCCCTCAGCCTGGCCTGCCCTCTATCACAGTCCGGGAGCCCTCAGGGGTGGGAGGCTACCCAGCATTCAGGGGAAGGTGATGCCACATCACATCTCTGCTGCTGCCACTGCTAGCAGTGAAAGCCTTGACTGGCCCTAGTCACCTGAGCCTCGGGCAGCCCTGGGTGGCTAGGCAGCCACCATCCTTGGCTTGCCTGTGCCTCGGGCCAGCCCTGGGTACCTGGGAAGCCTCCTTCCAGACTTGCCTGCACCTCGGGCCAGTCCTGAATGGCTGTGGGGCTGAGGGGACTTGGGGACTCTGGAGGCAGGTGCCTGGCCATGCTGCACGCCTGCCGCCTCGGTTGGGCTGAGTGGACTGGGTGACGCCATCCTGTGGCTGTGGGTGCCACCATCTTTGCGACAGTGTGAAGGTCAATTAGCATCTTCCCTCTTTATTAGATAGGATTGATTTCAAAAGAGGAAGGAAGAAGGAGAGAGAGATAGAAACAACAATGATCTTAGAGAATAATTGATTGGCTGCTTCCTGCATGCCCCCTACTGGGGATTGAGACCACAACCCAGGCATGTATCTTTGACCAGAATAGAAACCAGAGCCTTCAGTCCACAGGCTGATTCTCTATCCACTAAGACAAACTGGTTAGGGCTGATTTTGTTTTTGAACAAATTACTTCTCAAACAGCCTTCTGAAACAAATTAAGTTCAAGAAGTGAGGTTCTACTGTATGAAGTCTTTATTTTATTAAGATTTCCTTAGTTTTTACTTAATGTCCTTTTTCTGCCCCAGGAAACCATCATTTGCTAATGATAGACTATGACTTACAGAGGGCAAAAAAGAAGGGCTTATATAGATGGGGAGAGTTGTGACTAGTTTTCTTTTGCATAGAACAATATGTAGATAAGGGTATAGGTAATAATGGATAATCTGTAGGGCAGTGACTGAAGTAAAAGCGATGGCACAAGATGAACTTTGTGATTGTATGAGTCTTAGAGTTGAGTAAAACCCTCCTGACTGATGATTGCTTAATAAGATTAACCTAGAATCCAGAGAAATCCAGAAACACTAATAGAAACCTTTTTCTTCTAAATATCTGTATCCTGCATGATGATCCAGTCTTTTAAAGATAGACCAATAAGGTCTATCTTTAAATAAGGATATTTAAGAGAGCACAGAAAAGACATAAATTTGAAAGGAGAGGAGTGTTTGTACTCAGAAATGTGGGTATGTATGAAAAATATCATAAGCAAATTCTAATGTCAGCAGATTGCTATTATAGGCATATGGAGCTGTGCACTATTTTTGGAACACTCATGATGCCTGCACACATGTGGTCCACATGCAGGTGCCAATACATATTGGGCATCTGCAAAACCAAAGTTAGGAAAGTAGGGAGGCCAAAGGGAAGTGGTATTATTGTCCCAATTCAGAAATGCATTTACTTAGGTCTCCTGAAAGGCAGGTGGATAATAAATGGAAGAAAAAAAAGGTGAGTTTATTTTTTTTCCTAACAACTCTCCTTAGAAAGAAGTACTTGGAGTTGTATTTCCCACATAAATTCACCTGCTAAAACTCCAGGAGCTCATCATTGGGCAGATGTTTCCACCTAAGTATGGTTACCAGCAACATTTAATCAAAATCATGGCTGCATCTGGCTCACATTAAAAGGCTTCTTTTTGTCATTGTCTTTTAAAAGAACAATTCCCCATGCTTGTTATAAATCCAGACTCAGAACATCAATTCAACCTGCCTCAGGAGTTTTGTAGCTACACCTTCCTGCTGGGAATCAGCACTATCCCCAGAGAATCAATTTGTGGAGTATTGTTTTTCTTTTCAGTGTTTATCCACTGGAATGTCGAGGAGTAAAGTATAGCCAGGGCAATCCTAAATGCATTTTCTTTCACCAAATGCATACAGTGTACATGAACATCATAGCAAGAGGGTGGAGATTTAATTAAACTACCAAAAGAGATCTGAGCTCAAATCCTAGAATCATCCTATGTTAGCATTTTGAGTTAGGTTAGGTACTTAACCACTCTGAGCCTATTTCTGCTTTCTAGAAAAAGAGACGGGGAATAATATCTCATATGGCTGGTGTAAAGATCAAATAAAATCATTTGTGGGAAGAATATAGCACAACTCACAGATTGGAAGACAATATTTTCAAATCATACATTTGACAAGGGATTTGTATCCGGAATATATAAAGAACTCTTACAAGTCAGTGAAAAAAGGTAAATAACACAATGGAAAATTGTCAAAGAATCTCAATAGACTTTTCTCCCAGGAAGATATACAAATGTCAGACAAACACATTGAAGATGCTTGACATCATTAGTCATCAGGGAAATACAAATGAAAACCACAAATAGATATCACTTCATACCCACTAGGATTGCTAGAATCAAAAAGTAAGATAGTTATAAGTGCTGGTGAGGATGTAGAGAAATCAGATCCCTCATACACTGCTATTAGGAATATACAATAATGCAGTTGCTTTGGAAAAATTTGGCAATTTCTGAAACAGTAAAACAATTACCATTTGACCCGCAATTCAATTCCTATTTATGATTTCAAGATTAATGAAAATATATTTCCACACAAAAACTTATACATAAATGTTTGTAGCAATCCTATATAATAAAAGGGTAATATGCCCATTGACCCTAACAGCAGAACGAATGGGAATGACTGGTCACTATGACACACACTGACCACCAGGGGGCAGACGCTCAATGCAGGAGATGCCCCCTAGTGGTCAGTGCGCTCCTACAGGGAGAGCTCTGCTCAGCCACAAGCCAGGCTGATGGCTGCCAGCACAGCAGTGGTGGTGGGAGCAGTGGTGGGAAGATTTAGGATGTCTGACTGCCAGCTTAGGCCCAATCCCTCGGGGGGGGCGGGCCTAAGCCAGCAGATGGACATCTCCTGAGGGGTCCCAGACTGTGAGAGGGCACAGGCCTGGCTGAGGGACCCTCCCCCCCGCCCGAGTACACAAATTTTTGTGCACCAGGCCTCTAGTAATATTCACAATAGCCAAAGATAGAAATAACCCAAATGACCATCAACTGATGAATGGATAAACAATATGTGACATATCCATACAATAGATTATTTAGCCATCAAAAATAATAAAGTACTGATGCATTCTACAATATGGATAAACTTTGAAAACACTATGATAAGTGAAAGAAGCCAGTAACAAAGGACTATATATATAAAATTCTATTCATATGAAATGTTCAGAACGTGGAAACCAAAAGAGATAAAGTAGATTAACAGTTGTTTATGACTGAGGGCAGAAGCTGTGTGCACAATGGAATGATAGCTAAAAGGTACAGTGTTTATTTTTGAGGTGTGGAAAATATTCTAAAATAGACTGTGGTGATAGCAAATACCTGTGAACATACTAAAACACATTGAATTCCATACTACAAATGGGTGAATTATATGTTATATGAATCATATCTCAATAAAGTTGTTTTTATAAGTGTGTGATAGGCAGAAGTAAAAAGAAAAACAAATGCAGCATATTAGGTGGAACAAAGTAAATGCTAATTATATGAAAGCTATTATTATTCTATGATCATTTGCAATATTCCTCTGACATATTTAGTTTATCCATTACACAATCAATCTATGGCAAGTGATTAAATTACTAGGAAAAATTAAATGTGACAAATAAATCCTAATGATTAAAAGACTAATCTTTGGGACCAGACAACTATAGATTTACTATCACTCACATATGACCTTGAGCATATTAACTTCTCCATCTCCTTGTCTATAAGATAGTGGTAATAAGACCCAGCACATATAAATATTATTAAGAATAAATAAAGTAAGGTGTGTGCTAAAGGTTGGAACATAATAATTATCAGCAAAAATTAGATCTCCTTTTGTCAAGCCAATTTTCTACATGTTCTAATCACCCCAAAAGATATTTTTAATTTTATATACTTGAAAATTTTATTTTAAATGTCAATTTTTTTTCTGGAATTTGCTTCCAATAATGGTTCACTACTTAACTACTGTTAGCTGCCAGAATGTCAATTATTTTAAAAGTCAACATTCTTATTCTCATTGTCCTTCCGATACCTTCTTGATGGATACAAATCTCTGATGTTGGCTGAGTTAGTAGGTATTCTTCACTTTAATCAGCCACTTGTGCATCTTTGCCCTTTTCTTGGTAAGAAAATCATTCTTTGAAAAGTCAATGAAATAAATGTGATTCAGTTGATATGACTACCAACATTAGACATGGAAACTACTACCAACCAATTCAAGTTGTACTATTGTGAAGTATTTCACTACCAAGGTGTGTATTGTTTTTTCAGGTTTACTCAAAATCAATGACCTTAAATAACTAGAGAAAAAATTAAACAAGATGTTAAAGAATATGTCAAGATATGCTTGGAAATCAATACACAGTTGCTTTTAATATAAAGAAAGGAAGATGAAACCACCACAAAATCCCTGCTGGAACAAATCAAGTTCTTCACTCCAGGGATTAAGGCGAAGAGAAATTTTGTCACAACTATATATCATCTATCTAAATGTGTGACTTTTTTCCAAATCTGTGAAATCTAAAAATTTCATTCTATAAACTAGAAACATATTAGCTGAATTCAAAGACAACCATATGTACTTTCATAATCAAGCTTAAATTATAGTACCATGGAATAAAACACATTTTTATACTTTACAACTTTATTCAGAAATTCAGCATAAGAAGTGGCTATAAAAGTCTCAGATTTCATATAATGCTTCCAAGTTATACTTTGGCTCTTGAATTTTAACTGTTTTAAACTAATAACAGAAACATTTACAAAAGAAAAAGATACATTTCAGGCTGAGGGAAATCTGTGTCCTGTAGCCAGCTCTACAGAGGGAATGGCACATGCTAACTTCCTACTTTTCTGCCCAGGTGTAAGCATGGGCCAGACCAGGGTGAGAATTTAAGTCTTCAGAAGAAATGTCATGATGTTGCATACAAGAACAATTTTACCTGAAAGTCATAGAGATTGCTCCTGAGAGGGAAATCTTTTCAAAGTTTCACTCTGACCTGCACAAGTCAGTAACATTATTTCTGCCCACTCTTCCTGTGCCCAATTTTAATTCACTGGGGCCACATTCTCAGACTCAGATTTACTCTATTTTCTCCTTGGCTTTGTTTCCTCTAAAATGCCTCTATCCATTCTTTTGATGGGCCATGTCAATATCACTGACATGCAGATGGCTTCTCTCTCAAAGTCCTCAGTATTATCTCATCCTGCCCCACCATCATAACATTACCTGGAACACTTCCTTTATGTTAATGGGTAATGTCATCAGAACTAACACCTATTGAGCTTTTCCCATGTGACATTCACTATTCTAAGCACTTAACGTGCATTACCTTAACTGGTCTTCCCAACAATCTCAAGTAGGGTTTATTATTAGCTTCCTTTTACCAAGGAAACTGGAGCTCAGAAAGAATACATGTTTATAGAATATACAGACAGTCCTCGGGTTACGTAGGACTCGATGTACATTGTTTCATGGTTACGTCACCATCTCCCATTTATTTATAAAGAAAACAGTTCCATCATTTTGACGTATGTGCATATGTGCTTTATGTTTTTTATTATTTATTTACCACAAGTAAAGGTCAGGAATTGTTATCCTTCTTTTAATATTTTTTACTGCTTCACTTCATTACTGCTATGTATGTGCTCCATGTGAGTGACGTAGGTGCTTATATAGGTGGGTTCCGATGTATGGCGAAAATCACGTTACATCACACCGTAGGAACAGATCTCTGACATAACCTGAGGACCTGCTGTGCTAGGGCCCCAGTGCACGAATTCACACACCTTGAAAGGAACTGTGGGCTGCGAGGCTGTGGTGGGCACAGGGGCAGGTCTTGTCCCATCCTCTGCGCCCCTGCTTGGCCCCTCTTGCCATGCCCCCGCCTCCCCTCCCAGGTCCCCCCGCTCCCAATGCCACTTCTCCCACACGCTGACTGTGCGAAGCAATTGGGGCCTGTGCCAGCAGCGGGTGTGAGTGGCAACTGCCATCCCTGATCTCCCCTGAGGGCTTCTCCACCTTCCCACTGCTCCTGGGCAATTGGGACTGGCACTGGGCACCATCAGCAGGTGTGAGCAGTAGCTCCACTGCCAGCTGCAGGTGTGAGTGGGGCCAGCACCAGCAGCAGGTGTGAGCACTGGGCAGAACCATGGCACATGGGAGCAAATAATTTTCAGTAATCACCATAGGCTTGCCCTGATGACAGTAACCAGTGCCCCACCTTGGTCTGCTGCTCCACCATCCCACTATAGCCGACGCCCACCATGTTCCATGTGCGCCCCTTGTGGTCAGTGCATGTCATAGCAACCAGTTGTTCGGTTGTACTGCTGTTCCGTGTATTTGCATATTAGGGTTTTATATATATAGATGATACATGTTGCTTGCAAAAGTACACAGAATTATCTCAGAGGTAAGGTGGGGGAGGGTTTGGGTAGGGGGGAATGATCAACAAAAGGACTTGTATGCATGCATATTGGCATAACCAATGGACACAGACACCAGTGGGGAGTGAGGGCATGAATGGGGGTGAGGGCAATGGGGGAATAAGAACACATATGTAATACCTTAATCAATAAAAAAGTACACAGAATTAGGAAGTAGTAGAGTTGGTATTTGTAGTCAGATTTTATTTATTATTCAACATGATATATAATATTGTCACATTCATTTTTCATCTTTTGCTAAATTTTAGATAAAAAACATTATTTTATTTTGCATTTCTTGATTTCTACTGGAGCAGAAACAGAATGCTTCATGAAATATGCAATATAAGGTATATTGCATATTGTTTCTTTAATTTCTTCTTTTCTAAAAGAAAATAAAATCCAGAAACTTAAATATTAGAGTTTAGGAGAAATAAAGAAGATATTATTGGGTAATGTGCCTGATAAATTAATAGTATGCCTTTTGTTGCTCCCCATTGACACTGTTGAATTGTGGTTCTCTATGATTTTAGAGGAACTGTTGTTATAGGAGGCAATACAGATCTCTTTCCTAATAATAATTCTCAGGGTCTCAGTGGTGAGCCCTACCACCACCATCACTGCTCTCTAAACTGCAGTACCAAGTATCCCACCTCCTCCACAGTCATTGGTACCCAAGAGCCTGCTACCCTGAGGCATAGCTTGTGAGGCCAGTACAAGTCTTTTTTTCTCAGTTTGAAAGAATTAACCTTCTTTTTAAGCACTCCAAAATATACTGCTTCCAAACTTCTTCCTGAGGGTTGGTCAGACAAATCTTAATTAATTTTTAGGCCTAATCTAGATGTTGTAAAGTTTACTTCTACAAGTCAAATGTAGAAATTCTACTTATATAAGCCAAAAATACCTCTTTGAATGCCCTTGCATTGTTCGTCTTTATTTTAATATTAGATTCCAACAACTAAAAAGTAGGTGATCTATAATAATAAAAGCGTAATTTGCTAATTAGACCAGATGACCGAATAGTGGAACAACCACCTGTGATGACCTTCCAAACGACCTTCTGAAGTGATAATAATATCAATACATTATGCATTCCT
>NW_006296060.1:31558-33292 GCF_000327345.1 Myotis davidii
GTAGGAAGAAATCTAAGTATCAGGCTGCTGGGATTGCACTGATTATAGGACAACGTACATAAGAAACACACCCTGGGCCAGAAAATAAAGTTCTGCCTTTTCTTAGTTCAAGCTTCCTTACAGAGAAAAATAAAAGGTAGAGGAAAAGATAGAACAGATAAGACCATATCTATTTCTGACAATTAAATGTATAAATTAGCTTAAACCAAGTCAATGGAAGTAGAGACAGATCAAGTGCCCTGATACTTCCTCTAAAGCAATGGTTGCCAACCTTTTTTTGGCAATGCCCCACCTAAGCATATCTAAAATCCTGATGCCCGTCCCCCATCCTCCCCTGTGACATATAATTCATATTATTCTAAAGGTGAACTCCTATTCAATGGAGGAAGCGTAAAAGGCCATTCACTTGGTCTAAACAAGCTTCCAAAAAACATGGCATCCATGAAAGAGAAAAATGAAAAAATGAAGGGACAGTTGAAGAACTGAGGAAGAAATTGTTAAAAAAAATAATAATATAAAGTGATATGAAAAAATAGCAGATAAATTTTTAAAACATATAATAGAGAACTTAAATGCATAAATATGTCACAATATATATGTATATACTCTATATGAGGTCCCTAGAACCATAAGAAATGTGAAAAAATTCACTGTTAATAACTCGTTCTCGAATTGGTCCCCTTAAAAATCAAATTGCTCCCTGTGGGATGTGTGCCCCACGTTGGGAACCACTGCTCTAGAGCCAGCACTTAAGCTAACATCCTATATGATAAAAGCCTAATATGCTAATGGTCCCATTGCCCACCCCTGGGTTAGACACTCTGACTGGTAGGTTAGCTTGCTGCTGGGGTCCCACTGATCAGGACTGAGCAAGACAGGCCAGACACACCCTGGAGCCCTCCTGTGGTCCCTCTCCAGCTGGCCAACCTCCTGCATCCCTCTTTAGACCCAATTGTGCACCAGTGGAGTTCCTCAGCCTGGCCTGCACCCTCTCGCAATCGGGTACCTCTTGGGGATGTCAGAGAGCTAGTTTCAGCCTGATCACGCAGGCCAGGCTGAGGGACCCCACTGGTGCATGAATTCATGCACTGTGCCTCTAGTTTACAGATAAAACACCAACTGTATTCAGAAATAGTGACTGAACAAAGTCGTGTAAGCTTCCAATGGCAACAGAGACTCTAAAATAACTTTTCCTGAAAAGAAAGGAAGATTTCCGATTGCCCCTCCAGAGCCATACGGGAGGTAAGAGATCAACCAAAGGGCTCTGTCTGAGGAATAGCAGCTGTGTGTGAAGCCTCCCCCCACCAGCGAGAGGAGCCACCACAACTATGAACAGCACCCACCAGAGTAGCTGCTACCAACTGAGGAGGAGCTGCTACCACAACTGCCTGAGGAGCAACCGTAGCCTGAGGAGCCACTGCCACCCAAAGAGCAGCGACTGAACGACTCAACATCTAGATATGGTTCTATGATCAAACATGGGTAGAAAAAGATATCCCCAAAGGAAAGAAAAAGAGGACACACCAGAAAAGCAGCTATGTGATACAGAGGCATGCAACATGACAGAAAAAGAATTCAGATTAAGGGTCCTATAGTGCATAAACCGGATAGAGGAAAAAATCAACAACTTATGCAAGAAGCAAGAAGAAACAGATGAAAAAATCAATAACTTATGTAAGAACCAAGAAGAAATGAAGAGTGATATAGCTGCAATAAAAAACACCATTGAAAGTT
>NW_006296060.1:33365-34104 GCF_000327345.1 Myotis davidii
AAAGAAGAAAAAAGTCACACAAGCACAAAGACTCCCAAACAAGGTGAACCTGAAAAGACCCACACCAAGACACATCATAATTACTATGGCAAATGTTCAGGACAAAGAGAGAATCTTAAAGGCTGCAAGAGAGAGACGGAAAGTCACATTCAAAGGATCTCCCATTAGATTATCAAATGATTTCTCAACAGAAACATATCAGGCCAGAAAAGAATGGACAGAAATTTACAAAGTGATGCAAAGCAAAGGAATGAATCCAAGATTACTCTATCCAGCAAGGCTATCATTCAAAATTGAAGGGGAAATAAGAAGCCTCACAGAAAAAAAAGGCTAAGGGGGTTCATCACCACCAAGCCAGCAATGCAAGAAGGGTAAAGGGACTGGTGTAAAAATAAGAAATAAAAAGCTCAGAAAGAAAACAGCCACACAAAAAAAGAAATGGCTACAAACAAGTACCTTTCAATAATAACTTTAAACGTAAACGGACTAAATGCTCCAACCAAAAGACATCAAGCGGCTGAATGGATAAAAAAACATGACCCATACATCTGCTGTCTACAAGAAACCCACCTCATTAGAAGGGACTCACACAGACTGAAAGTGAAAGGATGGAAAAATATCTTTCAGGCAAATGGAAAGGAAAAGAAAGCTGGGGTAGCAATACTTATATCGGACAAAATAGACCTCAAAGTGAAGGCCATAACAAGAGATAGGGAAGGCCACTTCATAATACTAAAGA
>NW_006296060.1:35931-41834 GCF_000327345.1 Myotis davidii
TTGCTGCTGCCACTTTGCAACAGGAGTTGGGACCCACACACCAGGCACCACACAGAAGGCACACACACAAGCAAAAACTTTCACAGCCCAGGCGTTCACATCGGGTGGGCTGGTCTGGGGTTTGTTGTTGGGTTTTTTGTCCTTTTCCTAATTTGCTGACTTGGAAAAAAGAAATAAAGACGATCCAGAGCAGCCCCTCGCAGACACGCCCTCCCTCCTTAGACACCTTAGTTTCCAAAGGCCCTTCGAAAGCACCCTGAATCTAGAAAGGGAAGGGTGTGTAGGCCAGGGGCCAAGACACTCACCTGTCCGGCTGTGTCATAGAGTCCCAGGAGGTACTGCTTGCCCCCTACGGTGACGCTGACTGCAGGGGCAGAAGTGGGGGCGGGGAGAAAAGCTCACAATTACTTAGACGCTGGGGCAATTTCGCTTCCCACCAGGACCTTCCACTCACAACCCAGCTGGAGGCCGGAGGGCGCTGGAAGGGAGATGTCACCCCTTTTTCCTAGTGCCCGGCTCGCTCTGAAGTGGCGTGAATTGGGGGTGCGATGGACCCCCCAGCTACAGCCTACACCCTTCTCCCAAGTCCCGCAGCCCCGTGTCTCCCGCCCGGTCCCCCAAATGTTTTCCCGGGGACTTGGGGCAGTAGGGGAGGCGGTGGTTGGGAAGGTCAAGGAGGTTGGTCCAGGACGCCAAGGGGGTTGGGAAGTGCGGGGAGCAGACATTGAGTGGGTTGAGGATTAAAAGTATTATTATTCTAAAGTAATACATGCTTACTTATATGCATGCATATAAGCATAACCAATGGACATAAGACACTGGGGGGTAGGGGCGGCCGGGTGATTGTTAAGGGGGGGAAAAAGGAGACAGATGTAATTCTCTTTGTAATACTTTAAGCAATAAAACAATTTTTAAAAAAAGATCAACCAAAGGACTTGTATGCCTGCATATAAGCATAACCATTGGATCCAAGACACTGTGGAGGCAGGGGTGAGGGCATGTGCTTGTGGGTAGGGGAGGCCGGTGGTAGGTCAATGGGGGGAAAAAGGAGACATATGTACTACTATTTGTAATACTATAAACAATAAAATAAATTTTAAAAATAATAAATAAATAAATAAAGCAGCTAAAGATCAATTTTTAACAAAGGGTAAAAAGAAAGGAGAGAGAAAAAATAAAGCCAGGACAGAAGACAAAACAGGATGAAAAAAACGAGAAGTGAGGAAGAAATTGGTGAAAAATAGAAAAAAAATAAGATAAATGATAAAAAATAAAAATTGAAAGAAGAAAAATAGTATAAAAAAGAAAGACAACAAAACAAAAATAAAGTAAAAACTTAAATAAAAGATTAAAAATAAAAAAGTGAACTTTCATTCACTTCAGCTGAGTGTTAATGCCCCATGGAGGCTGGTTTCAGACCCCACTCTTCTGTTATGTCTCCCACTTCTCAGTTTCCTGTTACTCAGCCCCATGTTGAAGTTCCAAGTGATCCAAGTCTCCTCTGTGTCTGTCTCCATGGCCTTGGGTGTAAGTAGGCGGGGCCATTCTGCCCCCTTTGCCTGTCTGCCTGCTGTCAGTCTGTTTCTGACAAGGACTTTAGGTAGGGATGGTGCTGTATTGTTTTCTGGGACCAAATGGCCTTTCCTCAACCCATTCCCAAGGGCTCCCTGGGGCTATTCAGAGTGTTTATTTCCTTTGCAAATCTCAAGGCTGGGTGCAGTTGCACTAGCTGCTCTGAAGCTGCTGGGACTGGCTGGCTCTGCAAGAGAAAAATGGCTGCTTAGGTTTGGAGAGTTCAGAATGTCTCAGTGCCAGAATCCTGGTCACCTCTCCCTGTCCTGCTTCCCTCCACAGCCTCTCCCCAGCCTCAGCAAAACTGCCTCCACCTGCAGTTCAGTCTCTGTGAGTGTTTATAATTGAAAGGTCCTATGAACTGGGCTTAGCAAATAAAAGTAAGGATAAAACAGAGGCAAAACAACCATGTAACTGCAAGTTTCTCTCCCCCTGGCACCTTGTGGCTCAGGAAGCTGTTCAGACTGCCTTACTGGGTGCAGTCTCTCATGGCTATGGACTTAGATCTGGATTCACTAGCTGCCAGCAGCCCTGTGTACCTCCCTTCCACATTCAAGTGTTACACCTGTCCCTAAGGGACGCAGACTTGGTACAGTGCTAGTTCCTTCTGACCCTCTCATTCTGGTGTTTGCACGTCTCTCTCTCCAGCCCAGATCCCCAATCCTACCATTCTCCTGGTGTCCTCTGCCTTTTCCAGCTGAGGATTATCTCACCAGCTGTGTCTAATTTGCCAATTCCAGGTGGATGTTATTTGATTAAGTTGTTCCTTCTATCTGTTCCATGACAAGGCACAGAACATGTCTGCCTATTCGGCCACCATTTTGAATCCAGTTTCTTTTTTTTGATAGAATGTTTTGTTCAAATATTTTTTCTTCATTCAGGCCTCACTGATAAGCAATTACAACTTCCATCTCCAAAGAGATTAATCCCATTTAATGTGTTCATTGACACAGTGACATGCCTAAAGCAAATAGGTGGAAAGTGATTTTTTGCAAATGTTCGGATGTGTTTTTACCAAGCTCTGAATGATATTACTTAACGGTAATCTAAAACAGATGATATATGTGTTTTAACTGAAGGAATTACTTTCACTCAACTTAAAATAATCAAATGTGCAGTCACTTGTTTCCATACTTATATAGTAAGAAGATTCCTTAAAATCTTATGTCTATTCTGAACTCAGGTATACTCTATAACATTTTTTTCAATGTTGAAAAAACAGACATGTGACTTTATAGGTGTGTTATCCCAACCCCCCATTAGTGACTATGCTGGAGAGAATAAAGGTTGCCCAGAGATTTCCAAGTCAGAATTCCAAGAAACTATACATATTTTAACTTAAATTATAAAAGAGACTTTGCATGTATGATTAAGTTAAGGATTTTGACATGGGGAGACTATTCTGGATTATCCAAGGGATACATATAATTTTGAGTGTCCTTAAATGAGGACAAAGTAGGCAGAAGAGCCAGAACCAGAGAGATGGTGTCATAAGAAAGACTCTACCAGCTATTTCTGCCTTCGTGAAAGAGGGCCACAAGTGAAGGCACGTGGGAAGCATCAAGAAGCTGGAAAAAGGCAAGAAAACTGACTCTTCCCTAGAAAGGAATCTTCCATATAGAAGGTATGCCTGCCAACACTGATTTTAGCCCAGTTGAAACCTACTTTGGTCTTCTGAAATCCACAATTGTAAGATAATAAATTTGTGTTGCTTTAAGCCACCTGGTTTGTGATAATTTGTTACAGAAGGCATATGAAATTAATACAGTGACCATCTTAGAATCACAAAAAATCTATAATAAGAAAATCCTAAGTGATCATCGCAACTGAACAGACAACTGAACAGGCTGCGTGGGGTGACTAGGCCGGCAGGGGGGTTAGTGAGGGGCAACCAAACGACTGAGCAGCAGGCCACATGAGGTGACCAGGACGGCAGGGGGGTTAGTGAAGGGTGACCAAACAACTGAACAGCAGGGTGTGTGGAGCAACCAGGCCAGCAGTGAGGGGTGACCAGCCCCCTGCACGAATTTCGTGTACGAGGCCTCTAGTATATATATATAAAAGAAAAAAGATGATATTGCACATGTTTTCTGTAACGAGTTCTGGGCAACACAATTGTCAATCAACTGAGGAAGCTTTTTTGAAGAATCAAAATAGCTTATAAAGCTGCAAGAAAGCATGTTGATTATTATCAGTTAAAGAAAAACATATAACCCACTATTTCTGATTGGGAGAAGCAATTGAAGTTCAGTAGAGTGAGCTTTAATTCATCTGCAAAATACATTTACTAGAGCATTTTCCAGCAAGAGAACAAGAAACTGTGGAAATGAGCTACTATAGGGGCAATAATATATCTTCATGAACTTGACAACTCAGATTAGCTGAATTCAGCTCAAACTGCATAAACAATTGCATAAAAATCAAGCATGATGCAATGTTGAACAAATCAGTATATTCCTTTTTCACTATGAATAAATATTGTAT
Organism: Myotis davidii; assembly: GCF_000327345.1. Classification (NCBI taxonomy): domain Eukaryota; kingdom Metazoa; phylum Chordata; class Mammalia; order Chiroptera; family Vespertilionidae; genus Myotis; species Myotis davidii. Next base: position 39,988 of record NW_006296060.1, read on the forward strand.
ATGATATCAGGGATTTATATGCCCAGTCTTAGTTATAGATGAAATCAACATTTCTTTATATGTACCTAGGAAGTATTCACAGAGAAGGGAAGGAGTGTAATGCAGTCAGCTAAACAAGGTTAGCATAACCATTACAGGTGTGACTTGACACAGCCACAAAGGCAGGAATAAAATCATTACCATCAACAAGAAAAAGGAGCAAAGACACTCACAGTTTTTAAATATTAATCCATTCAAAGTTTCTGGATCCATAAGAAGCCATTATACTTTACGGCTAGGATAGCAGTGAGGTCACATATAAGACAATCCTAAAAGGGCTATTAACCTGGAAATACATGCAAGTGGATTCCCATGATATGAATGAAGTGCCACATCTCAATCTTTCCCAAAATATATTTATTTTTAACTTATTCTTAAATTAACATATTTTTTCAATGTTGTCATTAAAAAAGTAAACCATAGTTATTCCTCTAAATAATTATTTTACAAATTCTCTAAGCTATTCCCTAAAGAAAATTTAAGGACTTTCAGAATCCATTGGTAGTAAGCTCATTCAAAACATCAGAGAGATAACATAATATGCTTGATTTATGTTCAAAGTAGGAAAGGGCCTGATGAGAGACAGAAGAGTAAAGTTGAAATAGCTTCAAGGTATGATGCAGGAGACCTGGGTTTTAGTCCTGACACTGCCACCACTTGGCTTTACAATATTCAGTGAGTTATTTCCCCTCTCTGGGTCTCATTTTATGTATCTTGAAAATGAAGGGAGTTTAAGTAAGTTGAGAAAAGATATATGAAGCTTCCAGTAGCTTCCCTTTCAGCCACCACAGATACTCATAACAGATCATGGAACCCTTTACCCTGAACCTTGATAAAGCCTCACAATCTTCAACTCAGCAAACCAGGCAGCAGCTAACAGAACATCAAAGTCTATATGCAAGGTGAAACTTATTTCCCTTCCTCAGAAATAATCTTTAAAATTCCTTCCAGTTCCAATCACTTATGTTTCTATGATTTTTTGATGTAATGATTCCTGTCCTACCTATTTATAAAATATACTTGCCCTAGCCCGGGTTCATGGGACAGGTGATTGTTTGATTTAGGTGTACCTGGCCTTCATCTGCCTCCATCATTTTACTGAAAGTAGACAGCAATTGAACAATTAGCAGAATGATGACCTGAGAAACAAAATGTGTCTGAAAGCTAACATTTAGTTCAACACAAAGTTAACTAGAAGCAAGAAAACAAAATACCCAAGAAATAAGGAGCTAGTCCTATGTGGTAGGAAGAGCATAAGCTCTGTAATCAGGTGGACATAGGTTCAAAAACAACTCTGCTACTTGAGATCTGTGTAGCCTTAGCAAGTCAGTGGATAGAGTGTCAGCCTGTGGACTGAATGGTCCTGGGTTTGATTCCAGTCAAGGGCTCAAACCTCGGTCGCAGGCTCCTCCCTGGCCTGGGTCCAGGTCAGGGCTCATGCAGGAGGCAACCAATTGATGTGTTTCTCTAACATCACTGTTTCTCTCTGTCTTTCCTTCTCTCTTCCACTCTCCATAAAACTCAATGGAAAAATATCCTTGGGTGAGAACACAGACACACACACGAAAGAAGTACAGGAGCATAAGTAAAGAACATAAAATAATGCAAAATCATGAAATCCCTTATCTCTTAAAAGTAATGGAAATGAAAATAGGCAATATTGGGACCTTTGAACCCTATACCCATGCTGGGAGCCAGTCCATTTGCTGGGAGCCGGTCCATCCTTGCTGTTTCAAGGGACCTGGCATATATGGGATACTGTTCTTAATATGTTTGCTCACCTTCTTGGCACCATGTGTTTTAACCAA
>NW_006296060.1:42034-42491 GCF_000327345.1 Myotis davidii
CGGACCCCAGCATACCCATGCAGTCCCCAGTGGCATGGCCAGAACTGAATAACAATCTCATCAAGATTCAATGTGATAAACAAACCATTTTTGTTCATTTTGCCAGTTCTGAGACAATTTGCTGATATTAAGGAATTATTGTTACATATGAAGTATTGAATAATGGTATTGCCATTGTTTTGTAAGTCCTAATATTTAATTAATACATTCTGAAATATTTTTGGATGAAATTATATGATGCCTGTCATGAATGGGATGAATTTCCCAATAATTTGGGAGGAAAAGTGGGCCAAGGTAGAGAGAGATTAGAGAAGACTGACATGCGTTAATCACTGTTGAAATTGGGTGTTGGTTACCTGAAGGTTTATTACTTGCTCTCTTTTTGTATGTCTGAAACTTTCATAATAAAAGGCTATCTATGTAAATTTTTGGCTAATAATATATATATATTGAATAT
>NW_006296060.1:42526-47785 GCF_000327345.1 Myotis davidii
GAAAGGATATATCAAAATGTTAGCTACATACCTTAAACTCACACAATGTTATGCCAATTATATCTTAATAAAAGTAAATTTTTAAAAATGCTAACCATAAATAATTCTGAAAAGAAAAAGTTGCCTAGAGAAACATGATTGCTATTTTCACCCCTGGTCTCATCTCAAATGGTTTTGTCCTTGGCATCTGTATTTGCAGAGATAAATGTTGTAGTGTAATTTGAAGATTAAGTACATTTTCAGTAAAGTTAATAGGATTTTTAATCCCTTAGAAATGAGTAATTTTGTAAAAAAAAGTAATTTCTGCCTATGGAAAAAGAAAAGATAATTGTTATTTAAAGAATTTTCTAGTCCTAGCCGGTTTGGTTCAGTGGATAGAGCGTCGGCCTGCTGACTAAAGGCTCCCAGGTTCAACTCCAGCCAAGGGCACATGCCCAGGTTGTGGGTTCGATCCCCAGTAGGGGGCATGCAGGAGGCACCCGATCAATGATTCTCATCATTGATGTTTCTATCTCTCTCTTCCTCTCCCTTCCTCTTTGAAATCAATAAAGAAATATAGATATTTAAAAAAGAAAGAAAAACAACCTAGTCAAAATCTTTAAAAAAAATAAAGAATTTTCTATGCATAAGTATAAAGTTTGATGAGCTTCCTTTAAATCTTTAATGCCATTCAAAAGATACAACAGGCATTTATAACTGATATATGCACAACTTATAGAGAGATACAAATTAAAAATGGCAGATAAGCAACACAGAAGGAGTGTTGCTCTTATCCACATTTATTTTTCTTACCCTACATCTAATAGAAAGTATTTTTCTTATAACATAATATTCCCTTCAAGCTCATGCAAAGATAACTGTTTTCTTGAATGCTTGGCCTCACAAAGTACAGGCATGATATAAAGGGGCAGCTGCTGCTAAACCTAGAGATACATTGAGTGGCTTCTCTGATCATTCCATGTTTCCTCATTAGTGTCTTCCCAGCTACATCAAGAGAATAAGATTCCTATATAAGGTTCATGCCAGCTGGCAAATTGTACTATCCTCTTTCAAGCAAAACAACCGTGTGTGTGTGTGTGTGTGTGTGTGTAAAGAGAGAGAGAGAGAGAGAGAGAGAGAGAGAGAGAGGATTTTATCAGCACAGATCATGTTTTTTCAGTACTTATATACTAGTAAATTACACAGTAAACTCCAGAAGTTTAAAATATAACCAAAACCTAGAAAACTTTTTTAGTTTCCAAATGTTATGATATTTACAATAGTTATCTTTAAACAGGAGCATTTGCATTGGGTGATTATTTAGTTACCATGTCAACTAAGCATTATGTATCTTCTCAGTAAATTCCAGAGGATTGTTTAGGCATCCTTGCTTTTTTCCATAATTGCAATTTCTCACCCTAGAAAAGAGAAGACACAAGGGATAACATGATAGCACAAAATAATTTTTCTTCAATAAATGGTGCTGGGAAAACTAGTTAGAAAAAATGCTTGGGAAACTGTTCACTAAAAATGAAATTGGACCCTTATCTCACTATAAATACAAAAATAAAGCTCAAAATTGATTAAAGCAAAGACTGCTAGAAGAAAACATAGTGAAAAACCTTCTTGACATTGGTCTAAGATATGCTTTTTTTATGTGACCGCAAAGGTATAGTCAATGAAAGCAAGAATAGATAAATGTGATTGCAACAAACTAAAAAGCATTTGCACAGCAAAGGAAATAATCAACAGAGTGAAGAGTCAATATACAAATGGGAAAAAAATATTTGTAAACCATACTACTGATAATAGATTAATACCCAAAATATATGAAGAACTCAATAGTAAAAATCAGAGAACCCTATTAAAATTAGACAGAGGATGGAATAATCATTTCCCCAAAAAATATATACAAGTGGCCAACTAGTACATGGAAAAGTGTTCCACATAACTAATCATCAGAGAATTCAAATCAAAATCACAATGAAATATCACCTCACGGTTGTTAGAAAGGTTATTATCAAAGCAAAAGACAAGTGCTTACAAATATATGGATAAAAGAGAAACCTTGTACTTTGTTGGTGGGAATATAAACTGACACAGTCATTAAGAAAACAGCATGGAGAGTTGAATCTGCAAGCATAGGAGATCCAAGATGGCTGTAGACAGGATGGCAGGCTGCAAGATAGTGTGTGAGTGAGAGAACAAAAGGAGAGTGTGTGGACATGCTGGGAGTGTCTGATTTGTGAGTGAGGGACAGCTATATCAAGGGACTGTTGGGACAGCTATATTCCACAGGCCTGTTGGGGACCAGAGGACCAGGCTCCCCTGGTCCCGGGCAGCCTACTGCGGCTGAAATCTCTCCCAGAGTGGCCGGCTCTGCTGCAGAGACTGCGCCATCTTGAAGGGGAGACCAGCTGTGATCAGAAGACCAACTGTGATCAGAACCCCAGCCTTATCTTCACACTGGGAGACCTTGGATACCTCCCAGGACCTTACAACCACAACACCCAGGGACCAGTTATGTTAGCTGCGAACCCCGGGACTCCAGCCTGGAAGGGTGCCTGGGAGGTCTTCTCAAGGGGACACAAAGAGGCACAGAAAACCTGGACGGGCCCTCTGCCTTCTTAGAGAGCAGATGGAAGGAACGGCTGAATCAAACAGCACCCACCTGTAACTGGCACATTAAACACAGCTGGTAAGGCAATCTGTGGATGGAAAGGTCAGATATCGCCTAGAGCAGTGATGGTGAACCTATGACACACATGTCAGAGGTGACACGCGAACTCATTTTTTTGGTTGATTTGTCTTTGTTAAATGGCATTTAAATATATAAAATAAATATCAAAAATATAAGTCTTTGTTTTACTATGGTTGCAAATATCAAAAAATTTCTATATGTGACATGGCACCAGAGTTAAGTTAGGATTTTTCAAAATGCTGACACTCCATGATCAAAAGGTTTGCCATCGCTGGCCTAGAGAAAGGTGAGGTCTTGGAGCCAGGCTGGAGGGAGAAATGTTCACAGTGGAAATTAGAGTCTCAGAGAAAGAATATGTCCCACAAAATCCGCGGCCATTGGGGTCAGTGTATTCCTTGAATGTGGAAGGAGGTCCACAGAGTGGCTGGCATAAGGGAACTCTAGATATTAACACACAGCTGGACTGGGCCCAGAAATGCAGCCTGAAGTCCTGTACTGGCCGCACAGAGCCAGGGGGAAAAGTTGTGCACAGAGACGCGCACAGAGCCAGTGGAAAAGTTGCACGCAGTGCCAGGATAGAGAGACCGGATATTAAGATGGAATCACTGCCACCCAGGCGTTGTATCAGAAATTGACTCTTGTGTGCAAATACAACTAAAGGCATGCTGAGAACCAAAGAGAACAGAGAGATCCCGCCTGCTTGAAAACAGGGTGTGGCTTATGACACAGGGGAGCATTGAATCGCACGGAACATCAATACCGTGCTGACTACCTGAAAGGAAACAGACGTGTAAAGCAAAACAGTAGAGGAAGTGAACGACCTTTGCTACTTCACATTTTTATTTTTTGTCTTTTATTTAAGAAACTCATTTTTTTCTCTCACTTTATTTTATCTTGTTTATTATAATATTTTTATGTTTAACTATTATTATTATTATTTTAAATATATATCTCATTGATTTTTTATAGAGAGGAAGGGAGAGAGATAGAGAGCCAGAAACATCGATTAGAGAGAAACATCGATCAGCTGCCTCCTGCACATCTCCCACTGGGGATGTGCCAGCAACCCAGGTACATGCCCTTGACCGGAATCAAACCTGGGACCCCCCAGTCTGCAGGCCGACGCTCCATCCACTGAGCCAAACCGGCTTCGGCTAACTATTATTATTAATACTACTAGTGACCTGTCGCACAAAATTGTGCAAGACCCGTGACCCCCTCCCCACCCCCTGCACCATGGAACCACCCTGAGTCCCGGATTCCTGCCCCGCGTGGCTAGTGTGCTGCGGGACAGCCCCGAGTCCTGGAGTGCTGCCCTAATGCCATGCCTCCAGGCCATGTGAAGCTGCTGCCAGGCCTCGTCCCCGCAGTGCACATGTAGGGCTGCAGAAACCCCAACAGAAGTACCACAAAGCGGCTGCCAGGACTCATGTGGTGTGCAAGTGTGGGGCCACAGAAACCCCTGCAGAAGCCACATGAAGAGGATACCAGGACAGCACACACATGTGGGGCCATGGGAACCACGGCAAAAGCCACATGAAGGAGCCGATGGGACCCCATGTCACCGCAGGGCCACAGGAACCCCGGCAGAAGCCACACGGAGGGGCCACAGGCCCCTCCCCCGCTGTCCCACCCCTGCTGAGCACACAGCCATCTTGTGATGGTGTTATGGTGTGAGGGTCAATTTGCATATTACCTCTTTATTATATAGGATTGTTTTACCATTTTTTAAAGTTTTATGTTATTTTTTCTTGATTTTGGGATTAGTGTTATATATTCTATTTTTATATTCCCTTTAGCATTATTTTACTCTATCTCAATTTTTCTTTTATGCCGACACTCTCTTCCTCACTTTTCCCCTTTTTTGTCCTGTTTCTCTTATCCTATCCCTGCTTTAGTTTTTCTCTATCCTTTCTTTTTACTCCTTGTTAAAAATTCATCTTACTCATATATCTAATTTTGTCTCCCCTGCTCCAAGCCTATACATACTTCTCTCTTCTCTTTCTTCACTATCCGAAATTTTCTTGTCTTTTTCTTAATTTCTGTTTTTTTGTTGTTTGTTTGAGTGTTGGTTAGTATTGCTTGTTTGTTTGTTTTTTGTTGTTGTTTTCTTTCTTTCTTTTCCTCTTTCTTTCTTCCTTCCTTTCTTTCTTTCTTTCTTTTTGCTTGTTTTTCCTCTCCTTGCTTGTTCTCTTCTTCTACCAATAGTTTAATTCCAACCACCAACTCAGGCCTATCTACTCTCTATTCACCTTTTCCAATAATAAACAAATACATAGATAGACAGATTAAAGAAGGGGGGAAATTATAATATATATGTATATATATGTGTATATATGTGTATGTATATATATATATATATAATATTTGAATTTTGTTTTTTTTTTACTTTTCTTATACACTTCATTCTCTTTCTACCTCCTTTATACTGAACTGTGGCTATTTCCTCATTCATTCAATTCCTTGACCTTATCTTCTGCAAATAAGCTATGCCTGCTCCGAATCATCTGGGTGTTTCCTGTTTGGAGGTTTGTTGTGTACATATTTTTGAATTAGTTGTTATTTGTAGTTTGCATTCA
>NW_006296060.1:48050-55055 GCF_000327345.1 Myotis davidii
TTTCTTTTCTCACTTATATTTTCACCTTTTCTCAATAACATTATTGCACTCTTTTCTAATCCCAAATTCTATTTTCTCTGGTGGTCACCTTTATTTGGGGGTATTTGTATTGAGAACATATTTGTGTTTGGTGCCCTGTGCATTGTGTCTTGTTGTGCTGTATTTTGTGCCTTTAAGTCAAAGCAGGAGAAAGAGCTACATAACCAGAAACCCTGAGAGGAGCGATCATGGGGAGACAATCAGCCCACATACAAAAGAAAAGGAAGCATCACCAGAAAAGGAAGTAAATGAAACGGAGGCAAGCAATATGACAGAAAAAAATTCAGAGAAATGGTCATAAGATTGCTGAGAAGGATGGAAGACAGATTCAACAATATGTGTAAGAAACAAAAGGAAATGAAGAACCAAGAAATGAAAAAAAAATGACATTGCTGTAATAAAGAACTCAATAGAAAGCATCAATAGTAGACTAGAAGAACTGGAGGATAGCATCAGTAAGCTAGAAGCAAGGTAAGAAAAAATATCCAAGAAGAACAGCATCTAGAAAAAAGAAACTTAAAAAACAGGAGGAGAGCCTAAGAGAACTTTGGGACAGCACAGCACAAAACAACATCCACATAATAGGGAAGCCAGAAGGAGAGGAAAATTAGCAAGGAATAGAAAACCTGTTTTAAGAAATAATGACAGAAAACTTCCCCAATATAGGGGAAAAAAACTCACACAAGTCCAAGAAGCTCACAGAGTCCCAACCAAGATGAACCCAAAAAATCGACACCAAGACACATTATAATTAAATTGGAAAACAACAAAATAAGAATATTAAAGGCTACCAGGGAGAGACAGAAAGTTACCTACAAAGGATCTCCCATTAGACTAGTGACTGATTTCTCAACAGAAACACACCAGGCCAGAAGAGAATGGAATGAGATATATAAAGTCATGCAATGCAAGAAATGCTAAAGGGTCTGCTGTAAAAAGAAGAAATAGTAAGGGAAGAAGGAACACAGGCATAAAGAATAAAGATGGCAACGAAAAAGTACCTATCAATAATAACTTTAAATGTAAATGAATTAAATGCCCCAATCAAAAGACATAGGGTAACTGAGTGGATAAGAAAACATGAATTGTATATCTGCTGTCTACAGGAAACCCACCTTAGAACAAAGGATTCACACAAACTGATGATGAAGGGACGAAAAAAGGTTTTTCAGGCAAATGGAAAAGAAAAAAACTGGGGCAGCAATACTTATATCTGACAAATTATACCTCAAAGTAAAGGCCATAAAGAGATAAGGAAGGCCACTTCATAATACTAAAGGGAGCATTTCAACAAGAAGATATAGCTCTAGTAAACATATATACACCCAATACAGGAGCACCCAAATACATAAAAAAAAACTTCTGGAGGATATCAAAGGAGAGATTGACAACAATACAGTCATAGTAGGGGACTTCAATACCCCACTAACACCATTGGAGAAATCCACTAAACAAAAAACCAGCAAAGAAACAACAATCCTAAATGACTCACTAGATCAGATGGAATTAATTGACATCTTCAGAACATTTCGCCCCAAAGCCGCAGAATATACATTTTTCTCAAGTACACATGGGTCATTCTCAAAGATAGACCACATATTTGGACACAGGCAAAGTCTCTTCAAATTCAAGAAGATAAAAATCATATCAAGCATCTTCTCAGTTCACAATGAAATAAAATTAGAAATCAACTACAATAAAAAAATAAAAAATCACACACCTGGACGCTAAATAGCATGCTATTAAACAGTGATTGGGTTACCAAAGAGATCAAAGAAGAAACAGAAAGCATCATGTCAACAAATGACAATGAAAGCACAGCAATCCAAAATTTATAGGACACAGTGAAAGCAGTCTTGAGAGGGAAGTTCATAGCTCAACAGACCTATCTCAAAAAACAAGAAACAATTGTAATAAATTATCTACCACTACAACTAAAGAGTTAGAAAGAGAGCAACAAGAAAAGCCCAGCGTAAGTAGAAGTAAGGAAATAATAAAAATCAGAGTGGAGATAAATGACATAGAGACCAAATAAATAATACAAAAGATCAACAAAAACCAAGAGCTGGTTCTTTAAAGGATAAAAAAGATTGATGAACCTCTAGCCAGGCTCAACAAGAAGCAAAGTGATAGGAGCCAAATAAACAAAATCAGAAATGAAAGAGGTAAAGTAACACCAATACCACAGAAATACAAAGGATTATGAAAAAAATACTATGAACAACTCTAATCCAACAAAATGGACAACCTAGATGAAATGGACATATTCTTAGAAAAATACAAGCTCCCAAAACTCAATCAAGAATAATAAAAAAACCTGCATAGGATGATAACTACTGAAGAAATTGAAGCAGCGGGCCTAGGCTGTCAGTAGGACATCCTCTGAGGGCTCCTGGACCATGAGAGGGGGAAGGCCAGGCTGAGGGACACACACCCCAGTGCATGAATTTTCGTGCACCAGGCTTCTACTAAAATTATAAAAGGTAAATACATATTTTCCATGCTAAGGTTGATTTTGGAGATGATAGTTCACTTGTTTGATTTCTAGGAAACACAGTCAAAATGCAATGGGCTAGTTCATCTCTGTGTACCCCTGTGATCAAACATGCTGGTCATCACTATCATTGCACCCTATATGTTTTCATTATGCCAATTATCACACATACATTCAAATATTTTTTTTCTTTCAGTATTTGTTGTAAAGTATCTACCCTAATAGATTTAAAACCCCATGAAATCAGTAATGTGTTTAATTTACCACTGTATGTCTAGTGCCTAGCATAATGCTTTATTTCTAATAAATGCTCCACAATTATGTGTGGAGATGGGGGACTGGAGGGAGGGAAGAAAGCAAAGAATTGAGGAAAGAAATGAACAGGAAGTAAGATGGAGCCAAGGAAATGGATATAAAAATTATTTAGATGGTGCAAAGTGACCTATAGTAAGTAATAATCCAACTTTTTAATCTACATAAAAAGCCATTTCCATGGCAATGCATGACATCTATAGGACACTCAGATTTGACTCAAATATGTACAGTGGATATATGAACTATGACTTGTTTGTAGAAGTTAGAACATTCCTTGTTTCCTTATACTAAAACTTCTATTTCCAACTGGATGGTGATTTTTTTTAAAGTATGCATGCCAGGTGTTCAGTACTGATACTCAAAATGCTCAGTTATTCTTGACACTTCTTTTCTTCCTCACCATACATTTCCAATTCATTGTCAAGTTTTGCCAATGTTGCTTCCTTGATATTTTTTGAGTCTGTCTTTCCCTTAATCTCCATTGTCATAAATCTACCCTAAGCTATCTTTCCATTGGTCAACTGACATAACCTCTTAATTGGTCTTCCTGCTCTACTTCAGCCCCTTAAATTCACTTTCTTTGTTGCAACTAGAGTTTTTTTAAAACACAAATATGGTATGTATATTGCATGTTACAATTAATTAGCAGCTCAACATTGTTAAAATCAAAAGTCTTAGTTCATTCTTAGGTCATGACCTACCAGGTGCTGTATGGTATGACCTCTCCTAACCAGTCTCTTCTTGTAGCACTCATACCCATCCTCTACATTCTAGTCACTATAGCCCGATTTTAGTTCCTTTAATATATCATTCCATCCTGTCATCAGGTTGTTGTATATACTCTTTCCATCATCCGGAATATTCCTGCATACCTATGCCCTTTACCTAATCAGGCATTGTCATGTTTTCAGTCTCAGCTAAAGTAACATTTCTTTAATGTCACTTAAAACTTTCTCTGGCTAACCTTTCTAGTCTAGTCAGAATTATTCTTAATATGTTTCATGTACCTATGTTCTTAACATTAATAACATTTTTCTCATCTTGGAATGATATACTTACATATGCAACTATTTGATTAATATACACTTTGTCATTCAGAAGATAAGGTCCATAAGAACCATGTCTGTTTTTGTTCAACATTTTATCAGTATTTCCTAGCATAATGAGTAGAACATAGCTTATGATCAATATTTTTGAAAGAGGTCAAGAATAATGCACTCAAGAATATATAATTTTAAATATTTTCATAAATGTAGAGAAATTTTCTATAGCACCTAAAGTTGAAGACTTAGCTTTACTATTTTAATTAAGTTCCTCTACAATTACAAAAGAATAGTAACATCACTATTGTACTTGGAAACAGTTTCTATTTATGAAAAAAATATTGAAACATTAAGGTTGTATTATCATCTTATGATAAAACCAAATTAATAGGCTTTACATCTTGATTTCATCATCAAGTCACCTTTAATTTGAATAATGAAATGTCTACATGGGGCCAAGGATTTACTCTGTGTTCACAAGTCTGCCCATGGAAGAAGAGTGTGAATATCTATTCAAATGATATCCAAGAGTTAGATGATATTATGGGCTATGTTGAGAAATTGGTTCACTGATCTGTTACGATAGAAAATGTCCTAGATTGGTATTAAATTAAAAAGCCTTGGGTTAGTCTTAGCAGCAACAAAACACCTTAATTGCTGTTTTTTCGGATTTTTTTTATTGTGATCTCTCTCAGGCTCCTCTTGGCTAGAACAACAATAAAGAAAAGTATTTTCTTTATTTAATTACATATAGTAAACCTTGTTCTTATTCTTAAATGACAGGAAACCTGAAGGTTGGTTAGGTTTATAGGCAAGAAAGTATGGATGCTACTAGCACTGAATAATTGTAGCCTGTGGCTAAGCCAAATAAGAGCCAAAGCAAATTAAATTGCAACATACAACATAAAATTCATATAGGCACAGCATTCACTAAAAGTAAAATAATATAGAAACATTGTGGGCCCTTAACATGTAAAACAAAAAAGTCAAAAATAAGAAAAATAAATAAAAATTTCTTTCCAACTTTCTAATGAACATCAGTTTTACCTAGCCTAAATTGTTTATTGGGGGACAGAAGATTTCAAACTTGCATCTCTTGACTTTGGAATAAACTTTGAAAAATCTCCAAAGGTCTTACTTTAAAGACATGAACTTACTTATAACCACCCTCACTCATCTCTTCCCACATTTTTCCATTGGTCTATCATTCAAAAAAAGACCATTTGTGGTATTCTACTATTTACAACCTTTCAAGGGGTTTCCATAACGTTCCAGATTAATTCAAAACATTTTTGGAGGACATGTAGGTTTTTTTTTTTATTATTGTCTAAAGTGTTACATATTTCTCCTTTTTCCCCAATTGACCCCCTCCCCATCCCTTCCTAGCCCCCACCACCCCAGTGTCTGTGTCCATTGGTTATGCTAATATGTATGCATATAAGTCCTTTGGTTGATCTCTAACCCCTCTCCCCTAACATTTGTCTCTAGATCGATCTATTCTTCTCCATCAACTTATTTTTATCATTATATCCCACATATGATTGAGATCATGTGATATTTATCTTTCTCTGACTCGATTATTTTGCTTAGCACAATGCTTTCCAGTTCCATCCATGCTGTTGCAAATGGTAAAAGTACCTTCTTTTTAATAGCAGCAGAGTATTTCATCGTGTAGATTCTACCACTGTTTTCTAATACACTCATCTGCTGATGGGCACTAAGGTTGTTTCCAAATCTTAACTATGATAAATTGTGCTGCTATAAGCATAAGGGTGCATATATTCTTTCTGATTGGTGTTTCTAGTTTCTTGGGATATATTCCTAGAAGTGGGATCACTGGGTCAAATGGGCATTCCATTTTAATTTTTTGAAAAAACTGCATACTGTTCTCCACAGTGGCTGCACCAGTCTGTATTTCCACCAGCAGTGCAGGAGGGTTCTCCACATCCTCACCAGCACTTGTCATTTGTTGATTTGTGGATGATAGCCATTCGGACAAGTGTGAGATGATATTTCCTTGTTGTTTTGATTTGCATCTCTCAGATGATTAGTGACTTTGAGCATGTTTTCATATCTCTCTGGGCCTTCCGTATGTCCTCCTTTGAAAAGTGTCTATTTAAATCCTTTGCCCATTTTTTGATTGGATCATTTATCTAAGAGTTAAATTCTTAATGTCCAATCTTCCCATCGGCCCTGCCTTGAGTGTGACAGGGGGAAGTGCCCCAAATCCCTGATCCACCCTGCTCTGTGTGTGACAGGGGGCAGTGCCCAAACTCCCTTATTGGCCCTACTCTGTGTGTGACAGGGGGGAGCTCCCCAACCCCCTGATCGGCCCTGCTCTATGTGTGACAGGGTACAAAGCCACATCCCACTCATGGGCCCTTCTCTGTGTGTGACAGGGGGCAGCGCCCCAACAATCTGATCAGCCCTGCTCTGTGTGTGACAGGGGGAGGCTCCCCAACCTCCCAATCAGCCCTACCCTGAGCATGACTGGAGGGGGAATCCCAACCTCCTGATCCGCCCTGCTCTGTGCATGACAGGAGGCAGAGCCCCAACTCCCCAATGGGCCCTGCTCTGAGCCCGACCAGGGGCTGCACCTAGGGATTGGGCCTTCCCTCTGCCACCCGGGAGTGGGCCTAAGCCCAGGTTGTTATCTCCCAAGGAGTCCCAGACTGTGAGAGGGCACAAGTGGGGCTGATGGAACCCCCCCCCCTTCAGTGCACAAATTTTTGTGCACCAGGCCTCTAGTGTAGGTAATAATGGGGAAGAGTTGGTGATTTTGCTTGTGTTTGGCAATTGGGGTGGGTGCGTGCTGTGGAGATGAGTTTCAGAGTGCTGTGTTCGGGTTTGCAGTGTCTAATAATAAATCTGATTCCATATTAGATGTTAGACTTTTGAGAGCTTTAAGCCTGATTCTTTTCTCTTAACCATCAGTCCACTTTAGGATGTGCAGATAAAATGGAAACAAATATGCCTCAACTTAACCATTAGAACTATTTTGTTGCCTATATTTCCTATAGCCAAACCACTCATTGTCCGAAAATATTTTCTAGTACATAATGACAATTTGGCATAATGAGTTATATTTGTGTGTGTGTGTGTGTGTGTATATAT
>NW_006296060.1:57193-57444 GCF_000327345.1 Myotis davidii
GAGGCCTCACGGCTCTGCTGATCCCCCGGCCGGGGGGCCTCTCGGCTCCGCTGATGCCAGGGCCGGGAGGCCTATCGGCTCCACTGATCCCTGGGCGGGCAGGCCTCTCGCCTCTGCTGATCCCGGGGGTTCTGAGGCCTCGCGGCTCCGCTGATCTCGGGGGCCAGGAGGCCTCTACCCTTTTACTATATAGGATAGAGGCCTGGTGCATGGGTGGGGGCTGGCTGGGTTGCCCCGGAGGGGGGCCCCGC
>NW_006296060.1:58625-59549 GCF_000327345.1 Myotis davidii
GGACTGGAAGCAGGTATCTGGGATTTATTTAGCTTCAATAATTGAAACTTTGTAGCCTTGAGCAGAGCCCAGGTTTGGCTAGAAGCCTGGGTTGCCCCTGGCAACCGAGGCTCTCAGCCCCTCCTTGAGCGGAGGCCACAGTGGCTTGAAACAGGTATCTGGGATTTATTTATCTTCTACAATTGACACATTGTTGCCATTTGTGGAAGCCACAGCTGGCGAGAGCCGGTGGGAAGCTTGGCTTCCTCCATTGCCGGGGCAAACAAGCCTCCAGCTTGCTCCAGCTCTGTGGCTCCATCCACCATCTTGGATGCATTAATTTGCAAATAGTGGCTCTGATTGGCTGATGGGTGTGGCTTGGGTGTAGCGAAGGTACAGTCCATTAGCATCTTTGTCTTTTATTAGTGTATATATATATTATATACATATCTATATATATTTGCACTTATCATCAGCTTGAAAATGTTTCCTTGTGAACCTTATATGCAGTCAAAACTGAAACAAATATGCCTCAGTTTAATCATTAGAACTATTGCTTTACCTACATTTCCTATAATCAAACCACTCATTGTCCTAAAATATTTTCTAGTGCCTAATGACAATCTGGCACAATGAAATATATATATTTCCACTTATAATCAGCTTGAAAATTTGTTACTCTTTGAATCTTTTTCACAACTTATAAAGTAACACCTTTCACTCTAGTTGAAAAAGGGCCCAACGTAAATGAAAATATGGACTTCATAGGTATACTCCCATTATATAAGACCTATTTGGAGAAGGGATAATCACCCTTACTGCTTTTGAATTTATCAGCTAGATTTGACTTGCTCTTAAACCTGAAAAGCATCATTGGTTCCTCAGTGTCTATTTCCATATCATTCCTGTCAAGGTCCCACCCATTAGGGATCCATATCTAATATT
>NW_006296061.1:0-287 GCF_000327345.1 Myotis davidii
AGGGAAATTCATAGCACTACAAGCCTACCTCAAAAACAAAAAAAAGAAAACACAAGAAAAACTTTTAGTAAGTTATCTAACCCTACAACTTAAAGAACTAGAAAGAGAACAACAAGAAAAGCCTAGAGTGAGAAGAAGAAAGGAAATAATAAAGATCAGAGCAGAAATAAATGACATAGAGACTAAAATAACCATACAAAGGATCAATAAAACCAAGAGCTGGTTCTTTGATAAGATAAACAAGGTTGATGAACCTCTGGAGAAACTAAGATGGCGGCATAGATAAA
>NW_006296062.1:0-451 GCF_000327345.1 Myotis davidii
TTTCTCATGTGTTCGGTATGTATTTTTCTAAGTTCTTTCGTATACCTTACATACAGACACACATATATATAACCAAATTTGTATCTTTGCTGCAGAAATGAAGTTACATTGTACAATATTGTTTTGCTTTATTTCCTTAACATTATGTCTTTTTTAAATATATTTTTTATTGACTGAGGAAGGGAGTGGGAGAGATAGACAGATGCATCAATCATGAGAGAGAATCATGGACCAGCTGCCTCCTGCATGCCCCCTACTAGGGATTGAGACTGAAACCAGGGCATGTGCCCTGACCAGAAATCAAACCAGGGCCTCCTGGTTCATAGGTCCATGCTCAACCACTGAGCCACACTGGATGTGCTTAACATTATGTCTTGGAGAGATTTCTATGTTAGTATCCCCCTCTTTAAAATAACCACTATCTAATATTCTATTATATAAGTGATTCATA
>NW_006296063.1:0-8318 GCF_000327345.1 Myotis davidii
AAAAATATCTTCAGGTGAGGATTGACAACAACAGAAAGAACACTGACCCTAGAGTAGATTGCTTGGGTTTGTGTCCCATCTCTACTAATTTACTGTGTGACCTTGTCAAATCATTATCTGTGTCTTAATTTCTCATCTGTAAAATGGGCATGATAACAATAGCATTAGGATTGTTAGGAGGATTATATCTGTTACTGTACATAAGGCCCTTACACAAGGCCTGGCACAGAGGAAGTACTATAATTTTTCTAATACCACCCTTAAATCCATTTCTCCTCAGGCATTCCTTGGCCAAATTCAAGCCAAAACCTAGATCCTATCCTTGATTCTTCTCTTTTCCTCCCTCTATAAATGCCACCCATCAACAAGTACTGGGGCTACCTCCAAAATATCTCTCAAATCCCAGAGGAGCTGACTCATCTCCTTCCTGGACGACTGCAATAGCCTTCTAGCAGCTCTCACCTCATTCATTCCTTTACCTCCCAGTGCAAGCTCTGATGCAGCCCATGAGACTTTTCAAAGCACTTTCAAAGTGAACACTAATCTGCTCTCTTGCCTGCTGCGAATCCTTTGGCACTGACTCTGTCAGGCTCCAGCCTTCTCCTCCCCATACTGCCAGGCACACTGTGTAACCTACGCCTGCATACACATGTTCTCTTAACACTCGTGAGAACATGACCTATCTTCCCATCTAGAAAGCTCTTCTCTGCATCTCAGCTTGATGAACTTGTAGCACAATGTTTTAAAATCTTCACATTTGGCACTACTTGATAGTTGTTCATCAGAAAGGGATGGAAATCTGCTCAAGTTCCCACAAAGGGGTTTTCTACTTATTTGTTTAACATTTCTTGAGCTGCATACCAAGCTCTGTCCTTGGACTTTAAAAAGGTGGAGATGATTTTGCCTGGAGCTTCCTTCCCTAAAGGAGACCCTGACTGTGAAAGGCCTTGTAAAGTAACTCAAAACTGGAAAGATCTAAGTATTACCAGGAGCACTTCAATGAGCATCTGCTGGTGTCCCTACTAATCCCACATCGTTCCAGCCCCTGTCCTTCCCCTATCTTGCCTGGTCCTCAAGGTCAGCACACAGGCAAACTGGCTAGAGAACTGTCGGTATGGCTGCCACTGGGGTGATATATAGAGCCTTGGCTGTTGTGCCTACATAATGGCCTTGCCCCTGAAGACTCAGCCATGCCTACACTTTTGAAGAAACAGCATGTGGCTCTGTACCAAGGACAGTAAGGAGGCCAAGCTGATGGCCTCTTCCTGCATGCCTTCGCCCAGGCTATTAGAGCCCCAAGGTGCCCAGAGAGCCCTGGAATGGCTTCTTCCAGCATGCAACCTCCTTACAGCACAGAATGGCTCCACAGTGCCACCCAGAGGCCACCAGTGTCAGCAATCAGAGAGAGTTTTGATTCTGAAGGTGGGCTCTGGGGGTTTACAGGCTGGTACATTGGAGGTCTGGACGTGATCCGGGCTGACTTATATCTGGGTGTATGGCTGCACATCCACTCCCCTCAAAACCTGTCTCCTGTACCTGCCTCCTTGCCTCCTTTGTACTTATGGCCAATGTGATACAAAAGGCTCTAGAGAAACCCAAAAGCCGACTCTGAACTTCTAGTCTTGAACAAATAACAAAGGAGAACAATTCCTGCCACACACCCACGTGCAAGCGATGTTCAGTAGATGTGATAAAGATAGCATTCCCAATAAACAGGTGGAGAAACCGCCAGGATGGGTGGTGGGACAATTAGGTAGCCATTTCAAAAACAAGGACATTTAAACCTCCATCTTACATCATGCATTCAAGTAACATCCAGATGGACTGAAGAGTTTAATGTCACACTAGATGAAAGTATTGGTAAATATTTATATAGTCTTTGAGTGGGCAACTATTCAAAATATAACACCAAATGCAGACACTATAAAGGAAAAGATTGATACATTTATTTCAAAGTTTAAAAACTTTTGTGCATTAAAAAATCATAGCCCTGATCGGGTGGCTCAGTTGGTTGGAGCATAGACCTATACACCCAAAGGTGGCAGGTTTGATTTTCAGTCAGGGTACATACTAGGTTTCAGGTTCGATCCTGGTTAAGACATGTATGTAAGAAAACTGATCTCTCTCTCTCTCTCTCTCTCTCTCTCTCTCTCTCTCTCTCATCAATAAAAACATATCTTCAGATGAAGACTTAAAAAATCATAGACACAGTTAAAAACTAAATAACATACTTAGCAAAATGACATATATGAAAGACAGTGATTAATATCTTTAGCATATTAGGAGTTTTTACAAATCAATAGAAACAACAAAAAAACATCCCAGTGGGAATATTGGAAAAATACATGAACAAGCAACTCCTCAAAAGACAAACAGGTGACAGAGAAACAGTAAGAAATGCCCAGCCCTAATAGTAATCATTAAAATGACATAGAGATTACATTTTTTTCAACTACCAAAAGAATAAAAATTTCAGAGTGGAACTAACTCATGGAGGAGATAGATGATGTGAAAACCAGGTTGTCCCACACACTGCTGAGGGAGGGAGCATTGGCAAGGCCTTTCCGGAAGGCAATTTGATGTCATAGATTAAAATCCTTAGCAAATGTTGCACATCCTGGTATACAGAAGTTTCATTTTTAGTAATTTATCCTAAGGATATAATACTATATATGTGTAAAGATTTAACTGCCCAGGGATGTTGACAGTAGATTTTTTCAAAAAAAAAAAAGAGACATAAAAAGGAAACAACTAAATAGACAACCGTTTAAAATGATTTTTAAAAAATGTATTTTCGGACAACACACCTGCCTCTGGCAAGGTATGCTTCCAGGGCATGGCTCTGCCGGGCACCCCTGGATTCAGATGACAGTCAGCTCAGGGGCCTTTCCCAGGCGCTCTCTACACATAACTTAATGTGCTTGATGACCCAGAAAACACTGGTCCATCCACAGTGCCAGGGGCTCTCATCGATGAGTGCCAGGAGGGTATGCAGCCATGTGCATTGGGATTTCCGGGCAGGAGCATGGGAACTTGTGATAAGCTGTTATGATCAGTATAAAAAAAATGTATTTTCATTGATTTGGAAAGATGTTCATACTATATTATTAGGTGAGAAAAGCAGGTTAGAGGAAAATAGCATGCATAAGTTAATCCCTTTTGTAAATAAAAGTAATATATGCACTACATGTTTAAAAAAATAGATTGGGCTATGGAACAAAATATTCACAGTGATTTCCTCAAGTCAGGGAAGGGGAAGTAAGGATTATACATGAGTTTCTTCTTTTGCCTAATTGATATTTCTTTTCATTTCAATGTAAAATATTCATACTAGTTCTTTTGTTGCATTTATTTTTTTTTACTTTCTTAGGATTTAAAAAAATTGTTTTTATGTTTACTGTCCACATTTTAGTAACTGTAAAAATTCAAATCAGACTGAAATATATAGACACTTTCCCTATCACCACTCCATTCTTAAGAGAGGGCTGTTGTGGACAGGTTGGTATATGTTTTTCCAGACATTTGTATGTACATATAAACATATGTTTGTATATTTTAATACAAATGGGATCACACTATATACACTGTGCTATAACTTGCTCTTTTCACTAAACGATATGTCATGGACATAGTTCTATGTCAATACATAGATTTACCTTATGCTGAAAAAGTATGCATGCCTTTCAATAGCTGCATATTATTGCCCCATACAGATAAACCCAAATCTTTTTTTCTGATTGTTCTATAATGATAATGTATTGCTTGTATAATGGAAATGAAATAAAATGTTTTATTGAAAAAAAATAGGGGTAAAAAGGAAAGGAAGAAAGGAAAGAAGGAAGGGAAGGTAAAAGGCAATTTTGTTTGTTAACTTTAACTTTCATGTGGATTTGGGGTTTCTTCTAGATATCATTGATTCTAGAGAGTTGTTGGGGTTGATGAGGTCCACAAGAAAGACTGACTTATTCCATGATTAAATAAAAGAGTTCTAGGGGCTTTGGGATTTCTTGTGGCTTGTACAGTCCAAGGCTCCAGGCATGGAGAGGTCTTAGAGCAAAAGTTCTAGCTGGACCTCCAGTGACATTGAAGGAAAACAACAATAAAAGTAGAAACAAAATCAATCATAACAACAAGTATGGCAACAAAACAAATCACATTTGAATCTCTTGCCTAGAGCAGCCATGGGCAAACTACAGCCCGCGGGCCAGATCTGGCCCGTTTGAAATGAATAAAACTAAAAAAAAAAAAAAAAAAAGACCGTACCCTTTTATGTAATGATGTTTACTTTGAATTTATATTAGTTCACACAAACACTCCATCCATGCTTTTGTTCCGGCCCTCCGGTCCAGTTTAAGAACCCATTGTGGCCCTCGAGTCAAAAAGTTTGCCCACCCCTGGTCTAGAGTCAGGACAAACCCCCTTTATAACTCTCCCTCACCCACACCCAAACGACCTATCCTCAGGATATGACCACCAGAAGCTTGCTGAAAGATGGCCCAGTATCCTTGCCTTCTATAAAGGAAGAAAAGGAGACACAGCGAAGAGAAGGGCCAATGCCAAGACCAGCAGGGAGTGGTGACAGAGATAAGTTTATGGCCCAGTAAATCTGATCATGATTCACTTTCTTTTTTTTTCTTTCTTTTACTATTTACAAAGACTATTTTAAGGATAAAACTTACTTTTCCATCATAAATGTATACATACTAATTATGTAAAATGTGGACAGTAAACATAAAAACAGAAGAAAAAGACATAATTCCACTTCCACCACCTTTCTGTGGTAGAATGTTCCGTGGTCTTTCTGTGGCTCCTGCCTGTTATCTATATTCTGGTAATTTTTCAGTTTTGGGTGCACTTATTTCCAAGCAAGCCTATGTATGGGGAAATGTATTTTTCTCTCTGTTCTTTCACATATGTGGATTTAGTACAGACAAGAGCACATAATTTGTGCACTTCACCATCTTTTTAAACTTTTTATTGATTTCAGAGAGGAAGTGAGTGAGAGAGAGAGAGACAGAGAGACACATCAGTGATGAGAGAGAATCATTGATCGGCTGCCTCCTGCACGCCCCACAATGGGGATTGAGCCTGCCACCCAGGCATGTGCCCTGACCAGGAATTGAACCATGACCTTCTGGTTCATAGATCAACACTCAAACACTGAGCCATGCCAGCCGGGCTTGCCATCTTAAATTTCTTTTTTTTTTAATTTTCTTTTTTTGACTCTTTTTAAATTTCATTTTTCAATTACAGTTTACTTTCAATGTAATTTTGTATTAGTTTCATGTGTACAGCATAATGTTTAGATAATCAATCATATATTTTCCAAAGTTTTCCCTTGGCACTGTACATAATTTTTACAATATTAATGACTATATTTTTTATGCTATACTTTACCTCCCCATGACTATTTTCTAACTACCAATCCGTATTTCTCAATCCCTTCACCTTTTTCACCCTAACTCCAGCCACCCTTTCCTTTGGCAACCATCAGTCTGTTCTCTGTATCTATGAGTCAATTTCTGTTTTGTTTTTTTCATTTATTTTGTTCTTTAGATTTCACATATAAGGGAAATCACACAGTATTTGTCTTTCTCTGATTGGCTTATTTCACTTAATGTAATACCCTCTTGGTCCATCCATGCTGTCACAAATGGTAAGTTTTTATTCCTTCCTATGGCCAAGTAAATATTCCATTGTATATATGTACCACAAGCTTTTTTATCCACCTGTCTATTGATAGGCACGTGGGTTGCTTCCATACTTTGGCTATTGTGAATAATACTGCAATGACTATAAGGGTACATATATTCTTTTGAATTAATGTTTTGGATTTCTTCTGAGCTCTAGCTAGTTCCAGAAGTGGAATTGTTGTGTCATAAGGCAGTTCCACTTTTTATTTTTTGAGGAACTTCCATAATGTTTTCCATAGTGGCTGCACCAATCTGAATTCCCAC
Organism: Myotis davidii; assembly: GCF_000327345.1. Lineage (NCBI taxonomy): Eukaryota > Metazoa > Chordata > Mammalia > Chiroptera > Vespertilionidae > Myotis > Myotis davidii. Next base: position 5,958 of record NW_006296063.1, read on the forward strand.
CAACATGCACTTCACCATCTTTAAGTCAGTGTTTGCTTTGTGTTCTATCCACTGCAGCCCCTGGGGCCAGATTTCATCTTGGGGATGATACACTTTATTATCTAGAGGTTTGTGTTTCAACTTTGTCTGCAAGTGTAACATTTAATCATTGAGCATTATAGCTTTATCACTTAAGTCCTGCTTAGTGTTTGGTCCTGGTTCTATGACTATGAGCTCTGGAAGAGTAAGTCCCTTGCACATAAGTGTCTTACACATAATAAATGTCTATGGGCAGTTCCCTTCTTGTGTCAGGTCTCCATCTTTCCATCTGTAATTGGCAGAAATGAATTAGAGCAGTGGTCGGCAAACTGTGGCCCCTTGAGTGTGGCTCTTCCACAAAATACCACGTGCGGGTGCGCACGTACAGTGGGATTAAAACTTTGTGGCCACACTCAAAGTGCCAAAGAGCCGCATGTGGGTCACGAGCCGCAGTTTGCCGACCACTGAATTAGATGATATCTAAAGGTCCTTTTAGCTTGGACCTTCTATACTTCAGCGACCTTCTATACTTCAACATTCTTCTATTTCTGGGATAATGGCAGATGCCCTAATGCATGCTACAAGGATTTACTGGATGCCTTTCATAGGCAGACTCTGTCCACATCTGCAGGTTTTGGTAGATACCAAGATGAGGCTTCCCTAGGTAGCTCTTGGGGGTCTGATCTCTAGGTGCCTCCCAGGTTCCCTTTGACAATGGCTAAGAGCATGGAATCCGGAGTAAGATGTTCCACCACTGATGACTTCTCCACTCTGAACCTTGGGGCTTCCTCATAAAGTTGTCGTTATTTTCCAATCAAGTATCACTGGGCTCCCCTCTCCAGGATTAGGGTAACTCAGATTCAGTGGGTGACTCATGACTGGAAAGCATCCAGAACAGTTCCTGCTCAGAGTAAGTGCTCTAAGTGTTTGTTAAGTAAAATATCTAAGTCTCTATATCAAACAGGTGCCATCACTCAATGTGCCTGAGGTTTGACACACCAAGTTCCATATAAAATGAGCAGTATTCTATTTGTTTGCTTTCTGCCAAGTCAGAATTCCACACAGACATTTAATTTAAAACACTAGAAAACTTGTTGAAACAGTTACAGATGACTCGTAACAGCTAAAAGCGGTGGCTTGAGGACAGACTCTGTGCCCATGCTGGCTCCACCCAGGAAATGAATATCTGGAAAGCAGTTCATGTTTCTCCATGTATCGTCGCCTGTGTTGTGAAGAGGTACTAGGGGCTGTGTGTCTGCCTCTGGAAACACAGATTGTTAGAAAAGTACCACCCAATGAATCTGTACCATGTTATACGTCACTCAGGTGGTCCCTGGAGTGAGCTGCCTTCCTGTTTTATAATAGCAAAGGCCCTTTACGTACATGGGAAAGACACCAGACATAAACCACAGTTAAAGAGCCACTGGGAAAAAGAGGCCCAGAAAGAAAGTTTACACTGTTGGCCCCAGGATTTCACTGAAGAAAAATGTCTTCAAGGAAGCTGTCCATAGTAATTATTTTAGAAGATGTCAGTGAAATTGTAGAACATAAAGGACAAAACAGAAATACTGGTCCAAAAATAATTTGATCAAATGAGAGGAAGAGTACAGAGCGCCACACTGTGGTTGAATAGCTGCATTGCTTACTTCTGTCGCATTTTGTCCTTCCTGACTTTGCACTCAGTGCCCCACACTATTGTAAGTTAGTTTATCCCTCTGGCAGCCTAGGGAGAGGGCAGTGTAGTCCTGTGGGACCTCTGGGGAGGGATTAGTATCCCCATTGCAGATGTGGATTAGACTCTCCATCTGTTTGACTAGATGGGTTCCTGGTGGAAGAGAAAGTAGGGCAAAAAAGGAAGGTCCCTCGCCCAGATAATTTTGTGGACAGAGATTTAGGGTACAAATAAAGGCTGAATAAAGAAAACACCCTTTTTCTTTTCTTTTTTTTAAAAATTCCTTATTGACATATGTCTCCTTTTCCCCCCATTGACCTCTCCCTGGCCACCCCCACCCCCCAGCACATGCCCTCACCCCCCTGATATCTGTGTCCATTGGTTATGCTTATAAGGAAGCATATAAGTCTTTTGGTTGATTTCTTACCCCCAACCTCCCTCTATTTTTTTTCAAGATTCCCTGAGCACCCCTGCCTTCCTTCTGACGTTTGACAGTCTGTTCGATGCTCCTCTGTCTCTGGCTCTATTTTTGTTCATCAGTTTATATCGTTCATTATATTCCACAAATGAGTGAGTTCATGTGATATTTATCTTTCTCTGACTGGCTTATTTTGCTTAGCATAATGCTCTCCAGGTCCATCCATGCTATTGCAAATGGTAGGAGTTCTTTC
>NW_006296063.1:8370-13703 GCF_000327345.1 Myotis davidii
TTAGGCCCTTATAGGATATAACATTGGCAAATATGTTCTCCCATGCAGTGGGCTTTCTTGTTGTTTGGTTGGTGGTTTATTTTGCTGTGCAGAAGCTCTTTATTTTGATATAGTCCCATTTGTTTATTTTCTCCTTAGTTTCCATTGCCCTGGGAGCTGTATCGGTAAAGATATTACTATGACATATGTCTGATATTTTGCCGACTATGGATTCTTTTAAGTTTTTTTATGGTTTCCCTTCTTATGTTTAAGTCCTTTATCCATTTTTAGTTTGTTTTGTGTATGGTTTAAGTTGGTGGTCTAGTTTTAATTTTTTGCATGTATCTGTCCAATTTTCCCAAAGCCATTTATTGAAGAGACTGTCTTGACCTCATTGTATACCCTTGCCTCCTTTGTCAAATATTAATTGAGCATAATGGCTTGGGTTGATTTCTGGGTTCTCTGTTTTGTTCCATTGGTCTATATGTCTGTTTTTGTGCCAGTACCAGGCAGTTTTGAGAACCAGAAAAGACCCTTTTCAATTAAGAAAGAGAAAATCAAGGAAGTGGAAGAAAGCAAAGAGGAACAACAATGAATTTTTTTTCAGTACTTCTTTCATTTAATAGGAAAAAATGTGGATTCTTTTAGGGGAAAAAAACACACCCCTAAAGTATTCTCATAGTTGCCTCAGGAGTAGATCTTAATCCTTCCACATAGAGAGATGACTTCATATCTGCAGGCCATTTGGACTAAACCCAGTCTGATTCCATTACTCCTTTCTTCTCCAGTTCTTCTTGTGGCTTTTCATAGATTTTTTTTTTGGAGATTTTGAGTGGCCCCTGTGTCTGTGACTAAGGGGATCTATGAGGTCTTGCCTTCTTGCTCTGATGCCTCTCTCAGTGGTGAGGGGAGGGGCTCCTCCTCTTGGGAAACCTACTCAGCCTGCCAGACTACCTCTTACTTCTCCTGTAGCACAGTGTGGGAGAGCGACGGGGCTTGTCCAAGTGGTGATCAGGTGATGGTACCCTCTATAACCGGACAACCAACAGGTCCGGGCTGCTTATCACTACTTCAGCCAATTCAGCAGAGACAGGGTTGAATCATCCACAAAAATTTGCTCCGCCTCTCCTAATAAGCTAGCTGCTTGTGTTGGCTTGAAGGACAAAGATTACGTGGGAAAGTAAGAATTACAGGCATGGAAAAGTAGGCATGATATCATCATTACAGGTTACAAGTCATGCAGGCTGGGGTGGGTGTCACAGAGGGCAGGTGCCTCTGGGCGCCTTCTTGCGCTCAGGGACCAGATAATAGACAATAGGAGCTGAGGGTGGTAAAGAGCGGGTACCTCCAGGACTAGACTGTTTCCGCTATGAGCTTGTAAATCTTTCCATAATGATAGGCAGTTCTCGGGAAAGGAGGATAGACTGCATTCCGATGTTAGCGCCTGTGTCCCAGGGTGTACAACTCTCAGCCAGGTTAGAATGTGCTTTCTCTAATCAGAACAGCACCATCATGGTTAACAGAGCATGATTAATATTTCTTATAATTGTAGCTGGTCCCCAATATTCTATTTCTGCCCCCTGACACCTCTGCAACTTCTCATCCTTTTCACTCATGTCTCATCCATGTTCTGTTCTAGAGCACTAACCCGAGGCGCCAATTGGTCAGTTTCCTCTAGCACATAGCATTTCTGTAGCTGGGGCAGAATGATATCATAGACTTTCTCACTGTGGAGTAATTCATCAATGAATTAGTCTACCTGCATCAGTTCAAACTCCTCATTTTGGTTCTGGCTCTTAATTTTCCTATAGTCATTGTACAGAGGCTCCAAGAACTTATAGTAATCAATTGCAGTGCCTGTCAGCGTCATGTAAAGTGCTCCCAACATGCAGACGTACTTGAAGTCTTCATTTTTTTATAAACTCAACAATGATATCCTTCTCCAGTTGAATCTGCAGCAACTTCAAAGTCAAACACAGAAAGGGAGCTGGCCTTAGGTTGCCACCGTAGATGCCACCCATAAACCTTAACTCTATTGCTTTATCGATTACCAGTTAAGCCATCAGTCCAAAGCAGTCTTCTTTCCAGTACTTGGACTCATAGATTCAAGTCCAAATTATCTTCTCTAACAGATATTGAGGGCTGGTGCTGTGGATGCTGTCTGCATCCTTCACTGTGCAGTTCAACATTTTTTGAACCTGGTTCCACTTTAGGCATTCACGGATGTGCCCTGACTGGGGATCAGACCACAACCTCTGTGTATCTAAATGACTCTCTAGTCCACAGAGCTACCAAGCCAAGTCCAGATGAATTGATTTTGTAAATTTCCTGGTCCCCATTTATCTCATCTCAAAGGCACATACTCTGCTCCTCCCCCCACTCCCACCAAGACCCCACCCCCAAGATATGTCATGGTGAAATCCACTACCTACTGAGCTGCCACCAACGTTTCCCACCCGCCACAAGCTTGTTGTCTTTGTGCAGAGCCAGATTTCTCTTAAACTTTTATGTGGTCGAATTTATCATTCATTCACAGCAATGAACATTTACTGAGCACTTACTATGTGCCAGGCACTGTACTAAATCTCTTTATATGAATTATCAGGAAATAGTCCTCATATTGTGTGAGGTACATTCTTGCATTCCATTATGCACCGTAACGTAAAAGAAAAACCAACATACAATCAAACCTGTAAATAATTTTTGTGAGTTTATCTGAGCCAAACTGTCAACAATTGCCAGGAAGCAGAATCTCAACGTATTGAGATAGTGCTCCAGAGAATGGTGGGTTTTTCCATCTATTTTTATAAATTACCATCAAAGGAGGAGACATAGGTGAAATCCATTGGTGATAGATTACGGAGGTGGGAGAAAGGAAAACAGGGAAACCTTTGAGATTGGTTAAAAAGTAAAATGATGGACACATGCTTCTTTTACAAAGGTGGACATAGAATAGTTAACAGTCAAATTAACACAGTAACAATAACAATGAGGGAATTTGTGGTCTGCACCGTAGTGCCATTTGTTGTGCCCTGAGGAGTCCAGAAAAAAAGAAGTTACAAAAATACAATATGCTCAGTAATGATCACAGTTGATCTTTGTCAGGGAAGGTACTGTCCTAGGACATGACTACCCACTATAAACTGCTTTTGAATTAAAAAGTTTAATTTCAGACCATCCTTTGTGGTTACTTTAGGTCTATGAGTTTGCAGGTCTTTGCTGAGTTAAGTTAGCATGTGGCCCCTTTTTGTCCAGAGTGTCAACAATAAAAATAAGAGGGGGGGGGAATCAATTTGAGATCATTGCAAATCCATGTGACTAGTTATTACAGTGCTTCAGAACCAGTTAAGCACTCTGGGAGAGATTATACAGAAAAGAAGACCCTTTGAGTATAAAATTGAGGCAGTTTTTATGCAAAAATATTCACTGAGCCTTTCAGAGACTAAATACCTCTTCTTTGCGAAATTATTTCCCGTCCATTATCTCATTCAATCATCACAGCAGTCCATGAGGGACGAAGGGTAGAGGTGATTATCCTCATTTGGGAGATGAGCAGATTGCAGCTGTTTCTGCCAAAGAAATAGGGAAAAAAGAGTGTGGCAGGGATGGACCTAGAACCCAGGGCTTTGTGGATGAACAGGGGCCACATGCTAACCTGACAAGCTCAGGGAAGGTGTGCATGGCAGTCTTGCAAACTCTAAGACCTCAAGTAAACACAAGGATGGTCTGAAATTAAACTTTAACTAAAAGCAGTTGTGGTGAGTAGTCACCTCCTAGGCCCGGTATCTTCCCTGACAAGGTCAATCTTTACCTTAACTGAGCCTATGATCTTTTTGCATCTAGGACAGTGATGGTGAACCTATGACATGCATGTCAGAGGTGATACGCGAACTCATTTTTTTGGTTGATTTTTCTTTGTTAAATGGCATTTAAATATATAAAATAAATGTCAAAAATATAAATCTTTGTTTTACTATGGTTGCAAATATCAAAAAATTTCTATATGTGACATGGCACCAGAGTTACGTTAAGGTTTTTCAAAATGCTGACACACCGAGCTCAAAAGGTTCGCCTCACTGATCTAGGATAACATATCATCAAAATGTCAGGGTAACTTGTAACTTTTTCCTGGACCCCTCAGGGCACAACCAAATGCTCTGGGCACCAGGACAGATACCACAAATCCCTTCATTAATATTGTTATCTTGTTAATTGTTGACTGTTAACTATCCTGTACCCACCTAAGTAAAAGAAGTATGTGTCTATCTTTTACTTTTTATCCATTCCCAGGGTTTTCCCTGCTTTGCTTTCTCCCGCCGTGCATGGCAGTCTTGCAAACTCTAAGACCTCAAGTAAACACAAGGATGGTCTGAAATTAAACTTTAACTAAAAGCAGTTGTGGTGAGTAGTCACCTCCTAGGCCCGGTATCTTCCCTGACAAGGTCAATCTTTACCTGGAAAACTGTCATTCTCCAGAGCATTATCCTAATCCACTGAGATTCTGCTTCCTGGCAATTGTCGACAGTTTGGCTCTTAAACTCACAGAATTCTTTACAGGTTTGAATGTTTTTACATTAACAGCTTGCATCTCCAAACCATTAGGTTTTCTGCCTAACTCAGGAGTCTGCTCTGAGCTACCCTATTCAGATGTGAGATGAGAAAGCCATGCTTGGTTTCTGATGGGAAACATTGGGATCAAGGTGCTGGAAGCTAGTCTTGGGTGGTGGGGAGGAAGAGGGCACTCTGCCCTAGTACAACCCCCAACCCCCATCGATTGTGCCCCTATCACAGGGGAGGCTCTGTGCTCACACTTTACCACCAGCAGGAGTGCATATCACTCTCATATCATTATTCTAGAAGTAGGGAGTCTCTATTATTCTGCTCATTTCAAAAATGAGAATGCAGAAGCACAGAGAGGTTCAGTATCCTGCCCAACGTCACACAGCTAGTAAGTCTGAGGTGATTTGAACCAAGCTAGTCTGATTCCAGAAGATCTTCTTTATTCCATTGCCTTCTATCTAGGCCTTTTTTGTTCTGATGAATCCATAGCAAAGAAGCTAACTGCTTCTGTTTTCAATTCTATCATTTGAGATGGACCATTATTCCCACCCAACCAATGGTTGTTGGGAAATTGCTTCTTTAATCAGTCTAACTAACATACCTGGGCAGCCCCAGTCCAGTCCTCTGTTCTTCCCCAAAGCTGTCTTTCATAATATCCTAAGCAGGGCATTCTGCTTTTGTTCATAGAGATTTGGGGATGGGATTGTTGCATTTAATCACCTTCTTCTCGACTCACTTTGCAGAGTGCCTAGTTCCCTAATAAATAAGAAAGTTGGGTTGTCTTTAGTTCTTCC
>NW_006296063.1:13731-16513 GCF_000327345.1 Myotis davidii
ACCTGGAACAGGGAATCCACACTCCAGTGGCTACTCACTCTCCACCAAGTCTTCACTTCCCTAGAGTCAGTAATCCCATTCAAGGCTTCACTGGAGCTCTAGAAAAGCACAGTAATCTTCCTGGAATGGGAATACGAAAAGTGGCCCTGGCCTTAGATTGTGTGAGGTAAGGGAGGGCTCAGATTTGGTCACAGACCAGGCCCCTCAGGTTTCAGGCCTAGGTCGTCCCCCTAGACAGGACCCTTGCAAAGTTCCTGCAGGATCAAGGCCACAGCAAGAGGAAAACATGCGGGGAGGGAAGAGGCTTCTAAAATTACTCTTTCTGCTTGTAAGAGTGACCTGTGCTATACACATTCCAAAGAAGTTGTAAAACCACGGGAAAGGGTAAAATTTGAAAGAAAAGTCAGCCCTGACCCTTCCAACCAGTGTGAACCATTGTAAACATGTTGGTATATATATATATACATGTAATATACTTGGGTTTTCACAAAATTGGGGTTACACTCACTATCCAGTTTGGATCTTAATTTTTTTTAAAATATGTTTTATTGATTTTTACAGAGAGGAAGGGAGAGATAGAAAGTTAGAAACATTGATCAGCTGCCTCCTGCACATCCCCTTCTGGGGATATGTCCGCAACCCAGGTACATGCCCTTGACCGGAATCGAACCTGGGACCTTTCAGTCCGCAGGCCGACGCTCTATCCACTGAGCCAAACCGGTTTCGGCTGGATCTTAATTTTTTAAGCTTGATACTTATTGGGAATTTCCCAATATTATTCAATAGTCTTTAAAAATGTGCATTAAAACAGCCCCATTATATAAATGTGCCAAACTATATAAATATTCCCATATTATTAAACATTTAGGTGTTTTCAATTTCTCACCACTGTAATACCACTGTGTTGAATGTATTTGAACATACTAATAGATGATATTTAATGATCATTAAATGCTAGGCATTTTGCTAAAACATAGGTAGATCCAGGGCCACTGTATAGTTATGTTGAACAAAGGCACCAGCCAACTGGCAAAGTAGGTGCTTATATCAATCCCACTTTCCATTCTGAAGGCAAAGTACCCTGGTGAAGGATTGCATCTACCCGGAGAAAGGGGTGCCTTTTTCTTTGCACAAAGGCCCTGTCTCTTTGCTAAGCCCTGGACATCTGCCTGGAATAGGCACAGTTTATCTGCAGAGTGGGGGCAACTTTTCTAAGTTTTCCCCACAAATCATAGAGGTTAGCAGCCCTAAGGGGATTGACTCATTACTGCTCATTACAGCTGTCTGAGGAAGGCACTATAATTCCCATTTTGCAGCTGAGGAAAGTGAGGCATGCTAGTCTAATGACATCCTTAGAACAAATGAATAGAAAGAGAATACCTGGCCAAGTGTACTCCATCAGCAATAGAGGGACAGTTGTTTCCCTTCCCATGTCGCACTGTGAAGAAACAATCTTTGAACTATTTATTTTTCAGACTTATAGATAAAAATATCTCATTTTAATCTCTTTGCAAGTGAAGTTGGTTTTTTTTAATGTTTACTATTCATTTACATTACTTCTTTTGTAATTGTTCTATTCAAGAATTTTACTCACTTTCTTCCTGGGAGGTCAGTATTTTTCTTGTTGACAAGTGATAATATTTTCCTTAGTGTTCCGTGGTCTGTGATGCTTGTTGCACATGTTTAATGCCAACTACACCTGTCCGGTTAGGTTCATCCCTTTATATTTTATATATTTTTATATTATGATTGTGAATGGGAGCTTATTTTTCTATTATGTGTTCAAACAAATTATTGTCAGATTATAAGCAAGCTTTGGTTTTTTGTGTATGTAGTCTGTGTCCATTCATTTTACTGAACACTTTAATTAGTGCCAATAATTTTCCAATTTTCTAAGCTCTTCAAAATTTCCAAGAATCAAAAATTTAAAGTAAATAGGAATAAATTTAATAAGAGATGTGCAAAGGAATTAGAGAAAGCCTAAATAAATTAAGAAATATACTGCACTCATAGTTTGTAAACCTCAACAATGTAAGGATGCCTATCTCTTTCAAAATAATCTGCAGATTCAATGCATCTCTAATAAAAATCCCAACATGTTATTCATGGCAAATGGATTCAAAACTTTGTTGAGAAAAAAATTTCCAAGAAAAACCAAGGCATTTCTGAAGGAGGAGCTGGACCTTACCAGATATAAGAGCTGTCTTTATAGATCATTGGAAGCGAGGGAGGAAGGGATAGGAGTATTTTCAAAATGGTAACAAAACAACTGATTATGTATATTGAAAAAACGGAATTGGATCTCTACCTCTCACCATACACAAAAATAAATTCCATGTGAATTAAAGACTTAAGTATGGGTCTCCAGGCTCAGGCCAGATGGAGTAAATGCATTTCACCCTATTCCTCCTGCTAATTACAATGGAAAACCAGGACAAAATACATAGTTTTCAGAAGACAGAGGGAGAAAAGAGGCAGGACTGAGGAGGGACCTCAGGACTCAAGGGGTGACCTAACAGGGAGTTCTCTGGACGTTTGTCTGTTTTGCCTCATAGCTTAGGTGCTAAGACAGTCCACAACCCGGAAATGCAGACAAAAGGAGGCCTACCATTTCTGGACAGTTCTCTTTAGGATTGGGAAGAAGGCATCTCTGCAGGACAGAACCCTTTTGACAAAACCCATTCTTTTGCAGGTGAACAGGACAAAGGAAGCCATGTCTCCTCCCCACATGGTGTTGCAGACACTGGGGGGTGAAATCCTATTGACAATGCCAACCAATCTG
>NW_006296063.1:16586-18166 GCF_000327345.1 Myotis davidii
GACTCCAAATATTATAAGTCTAAATGTAAAACATAAAACTATAGAACTTTTAGAAGAAAATCTTTCCTCAGGATTCTTAGACATGACACCAAAAACATAACCATTAAAAAATTGATAATTTTGACTTCAAAATTTTAAATGTTTGCTTCTCCAAAAGTTACTATTAAGAGAATAAAAAGACAAGCCACAGAATAGGAGAAAATATTTGCAAATCACAAATCTGAGAAAGGACTTTTATCCAGAATATACAGAGCTCTCTAAACTCAGCAGTAAGAAAGCAAACAATTAAATTGGGCAAAGAGATTTAAACTGACATTTCACCAAAGAGGAAATGCAGATGGCAAATAGACACATGAAAAGATGTTCACTATCATTAGTCATTAGGAAAAGACACATCAAAACCACAATGAGACATCAGTACACACTCACTAGGATAGCTAAAATAAAAATAAATAAAATAAAATGCAGTAACACTAAATGCTGAAGATGTGGAGAAACTGGATCACTACACATTGCTGGTGGGAAGGTAAAATGGTATAGCCACTTCAGAAAACATTTTGGCCATTTCTTCTTCTTCTTTTTTCTTTTTAACCCTCACCCGAGGATATTTTTCCATTGATTTTTTAGAGAGAGTGGACGCAAGAGGGAAAGACAGAGAGAAATATCAATGTGAGAGAAACACATTGATTGTTTGCTTCCTGCACAAGCCCTGACCAGTATCCAGGCTGGGGAGGAGCCTGCCCTTGACCGGAATCGAACCTGGGCCCCTTATGGTCCAGGGTCCACAAGCTGACACTCTATCCACTCAGCAAAACCGGCTAGGGCTGGCCATTTCTTTCTCTTTTTTTAAAATATGTTTTTATTGATCTCAGAGAGGAAGCAAGAGGGAGAGAGAGATAGAAGCATCAATGATGAGAGAGAATCATGGATTAGCTGCCTCCTGCAAGCCCCCGACTGGGGATCGAGCTCACAACCTGAGCAAGTGCCCTTGACCGGAATTGAACCTGAGACCTTTCAGTTCGCAGGCCAACGCTCTATCCACTGAGCCAAACCGGCCAGGGCTGGCCATTTCTTCTTAAACACACATACCATACTCACTTATGTATATTTATTCCCAGAGAAATGAAATCTTATGTTCACATGAATGCTCACAACAGTTTTATTTGTAATAGTAAAAAGCTGGAAACAACCAAAATGCCACTCACTAGGTGAATGGATGAAGAAAATGTAGTATACCCATACAATGGAAAGCTACTCAGCAATAAAAAGAAACAAACTACTGATATACACACCAACCTGGATAGGTCTCAAGATCATTACAGAGGAAGACGGCACATAGATAAACACCAGGAAATTGCTGCCTCCCACAACAATTGAATAATACTTCAAAAACACAAAACGGACATCATCCAGAACTACAGGAAGACTGGCTGAGTGTAAATTCTACAACTAGAAGGAAAGAAAAGCACACCGAGAGCCAGAGGAGCTGCAGAAGTAAAGTGCAGAGGTAGGGGGCTCGCGCGCACGGAAAGGGTCTGGCACCTGAGGACGCGGCTGTCTTTTTGAATCCGGAGGGAGCC
>NW_006296063.1:19812-36223 GCF_000327345.1 Myotis davidii
GTGAGGGCATGAGCGGGGGGAAGGGAGGGATGGAGGGTAACATGGGGACAAGGACACATATGTAATATCTTAATCAATAAAAAATATATTTAAAAAAAACAAAAACAAAACAAAACAAAAAAAGATCATTACAGAGAGTGAAAAAGCCAGTCTTAAAAGGTGGCATACTGTGATTCCACTTATATAACATTGTCGAACTGACAAAACTATAGAGACGGAAGTACACTGATTATAAAAAATAAAATCATTTTCTGAGAAAAAATTTCTTACTCCAAGGTTATAAAGTTCTGGTCTTGTACTACATTTTAGACCTCTATAGCTTTGCCTTTCACTTTAATGCTGTTTTTTTTTTTTTTTATTTCAAAGTAATTTTAGGCTCATAAAAATTGGGGGGGGGGGGGATTCAGAGAGCTCTTGTACTCTTCACTCAGCCTCCCCACATGTTAATAGTTACCTAACCATAGTCAAATTACCAAAATTGAGAAATTGACATTGTTATGATACTATTAAGTAAAGTACAGACATTATTCATTTTTCACCACTTTTTACATGCAGGCTTTTTTATTTTGTTATACAGTTCTTTGAAATTTGATCCCACATATATATTTGATTAACCACCATTATAATTGATGTACTCGATTGAACTCCTCGTTCCTCACTGCTTATGCATTTGTATATCAGATCCTGTGATTCTCCTGACACGGTTGCTTGATGAGTGGTAAAAATTCAACTTGCTTAATTGAAATGGTAGATGCTGAAGAGTCAAATAGAATACTTATGTAGCAAAGCAGGGGCAAAAAGATAAAATTAAGAAATATATTTTCAAGAAATGTTCATTAGTATTAAGATTGCAAATGTATACCTACAAACCCCTTTAAACTACCTCCCCCCCACACACACAGGGTTGTTAGTTCTATATGCAAATATCTCAGGTTAAGAAAATCACATTTCTGGAGTTAGAATAGGCAGATTTCTAATATAGTATTCTTTTGGAATGACATAAATCAGTTAGGACCAATGTCCAGCTATTTTAACTATCCTCAACCAATGGTCACTTTTTTCTTTCTTTCTTTCTTTCTTTCTTTCTTTCTTTCTTTCTTTCTTTCTCTCTCTCTCTTTCTTTCTTTTTTTTTTCTTTCCCTTAATATTATCTCCCAATTCTCTGTTGTATACACAAATTTAAAATGCTCAATGATGCAAAATAAAGTATTAGTCTTTATATAAATATGAATTACTTGTCTTAGACTCTATGCTTACTAATTTTCATAATGGACTATAAAGCCTTTCAAATATCCCCAAGTTAATCCCATCCTGCTTCAAATTACCATGCTTTGAAGTTTTGCCTCAGATTCTAGTCAAGGCTATAAAAAATATATTAAGTGAAACACCATTACAGACAGGTGTTTTTTTTAAAGTAACAGAAAAGAGTAATAAAATATTTCTTAGTATTTTACCTTGAAAATTCTTAGGATCACTTTATTCAACTCAGTTAAAATTTTATACTATACAATATTAACAAGTAAATTATTGCAATGACCTAAAACAATGTCTACCTGAAGCAATGACTAAAACTTTCTAAGGAAAGATATCTAGACAAGATACAAATAAGTACAAACCATAAGGGACAAGACAGAAAAAATTAAATATGCTACAATAAAGAACTTCTGTTCATCAAAATAATCCCATATGTTATTTACTGAGACAGCATATGGTATGGTGCCTTTTTAATAAAAGTAATAAAACAAGGAAAACTAAATATTTAGGCATACATAAATATGTAACAAAAATTTAACAAGCAATTAAATAAGAAACTAAGCCCTGGCTGGTTTGGCTCAGTGGATAGAGCATCGGCCTGTGGACTGAAAGGTCCCAGGTTTGATTCCAGTCAAGGGCATGTACCTTGGTTGTGGGCACATCCCCAGTAGGAGGTGTGCAGGAGGCAGCTGATTGATGTTCCTCTCTCATCAATGTTTCTGGCTCTCTATCCTTCTCCCTTCCTCTCTGTAAAAAATCAATAAAATATATTTAAAAAAATAAATAAGAAACTAAATTTTGAATAATGATTGGCAATGAGCAATCTGGCAGAACTCTAAGAAGCAGAGTGCCTGGGTTCAAATTCTGACTTTGTCACCAAATGCTGGCATGACCTTGGCAAATAACTTAACCTCTTTGTGCTTCAGTGGCCTTGTGTGTAAAACATAACTCACTCACAGGGTTATGATAAGGTTTAAATAAGTTAATACAGATATAGTGTGTAAAACAATACCTGGCATGTAGTGAGAGTCATACAAGTGTTAGCTACTATTATTCTTTTGAGGAAATGAATGGCAGAGGATGGAATAGGTGATAAGGCCATAGGAGAATTTAAATTATCACGAATGATATAGTTTTTGAATTGGCAGTGGTTTCACAAGTGTTCATGATTAAAATCCAGAAAAGAATTCAAGGTATTCTAACATAGACCAGTGAGGATGGTAAGCATTAAGAGAGTGAAAAGAGAAGCCACACTATGGAAGATATAGGTTGCAATATATACATAGCTAAATAATTAAAGTCTGGAATAGATAAGGAAAAGTGGTCAACAGACTACAAATGAAAAGACAACCCAACAACAACAGTGGGTAAATGACATTACTAGGCATTTCATGGGGGAGGAAACCAAATAGTCCATCTATATATATAAAGAGCCAGGGGTTGTCACATGCCGACCTGGTTGCCCCTCACTGTCCCCCTCTGCCTGCTTGGTCGCCCCTCACTGCCCCCCCTACCAGCCTGGTTGCCCCACTCAGCCTGCGCTTCTGTTGTTTGGTCCCCTCTCACTGCCCCCCTGCTGGTCTCGTCACCCAACGCAGCCTGCTTGTTCAGTTGTTTGGTCATTCCTCACTAACCCCCCTGCTGGCCCGGTTGCCCCACGCAGCCTGATTGTTCAGTCATTTGGTCGTCCCTCACTAACCCCCCTGCCAGCCTTATTGCCCCTTTCAGCCTGTTCAGTCGTCCATTTGGTTGTTTAGTATGTGACAACCCCTGGCTCTTTATATATATATAGATGGATATTTGGTTTCCTCCCCCATGAAATGCCTAGTAATGTCATTTACCCACTTGTTGTTGCTGGGTTATTTGTCTTTTCCTTTTTATTCTGTTGACCACTTTTCCTTATCTATTCCAGACTTTAATTATTTAGCTATGTATATATTGCAACCTATATCTTCCATAGTGTGGCTGAGTCTCTTTTCACTCTCTTAATGTTTTACCATCCTCACTGGTCTATGTTAGAATACCTTGAATTCTTTTCTAGATTGTAATCATGAACACTTGTGAACCCACTGTTCGGTTGTTTGGTCGCCCCTCACTGCCCCTTTCTGCTGGCCTCGTTGTCCCTAACTGCCCCTCCCTGCCAGCCTGGTTGCCCCCAACTGCCCCCTGTCGATCTGGTTACAATAAATAAGTACTACCACCACAGAATAACTGCTGTAATCAAGACATATACAAAGTACAGGAAAGGCATATGGAAAAAAGTATACAAGGCTGCCTGAAGGTAACCGAAGGCTTCATAAAGGAGGTAAGGTATAGATCAGCAATTTCCAACCTTTTTCATCTCATGGCACACATAAACTAATTACTAAAAAAATCTTTTGAAGGGGAAAATGTTTTTATTTTTATGCTTTTTAAAGTCTTGACATAGAACAAGTAAACACAGACCACAAGTGAAAACTTTAAATATGGAGATCGAAAACAAGCTATACAGAAAGTTTAGGCCTTTATTCATAACTTCAAAATTAAGGAGTTTGATCTTTAAAAAAAGAAAAATGTTCCATTTAGCACTTACTCAATTTCCTTCTTTAGTGGTATACCTAGAATTTTTAAATTAGCTCTTAGTTTTGGCATATTTAGTAAGTATGATCTCGCTTATAAAAATAGGATCTTACTATTTCATTCTGAGAACACTTCAAAACCCCAGCCTGCTCTTTTCTTTCAAGGATGTGGAAGGCGTTCCTCATTCAAATTTGATTCATGGTTTTATAAAGCATGAAGATTATTCTTACTGCTTCATCATCTATATGCTGGCTTCTAATATTCTTTGTGATGGTTATGTGTTCAACGATAGAAACTTATATAGAGAAAATCCCTTCCTTCTCAATTTGTAAACCAAAATTTTAAAAGCAAAATTCTTGAAATGAAAGGAAGACATTTTAATAACATAAGCAGCTACTGCCCTAAGCTGCTGGCATAGGCAAAAATAACAAAGGTACAAATTGTTATTTAATCTTTAAATAATTAGTCTGTGTTTGCTACAAATATATTTTCTTCTGATAAATTGCCAGGTCAATTTATCAACTTTTAAAGGTGTTAATAAAAATGATTAATTTTTCTTCTGAATGTCCAGTGATAAACTGAACCCCAACTTCCTTACCCCAAGGACATAAAACTGATTTAAAGTGGTTTAAAGTGCATAACAAGTTCATATTTAAATGATTAATCATATACTCTTTTACTAAAGCAATCAATATAAAAAGAATGTAAAAGCTTGCTTTATGCTTTCAGACTTAGGTAACCTCCAAGGAACCACAACTTTTAAGCTTTTAAATCAGCGCAAATGTTATGTAAAAATACTGTGTAAGAGGAAAAAAAGTGAACCAATCAAATCCAACAGGTAAAGTAGCCTAAATATCAGTACTAAGAATATTCTCCATAATCTTTTATCTAAAATTTCTATGCCGTCCATCTTTTTCAATACTTTGAGAGGGCAATCAAAATAGTCCTATTTATTTAGGTTTAAAACTAAATTTCTCCTCTCTAAATATGAAGGCATAAATGAAATAGAAAAGGCTCTTTTGTCCAACATCCTGAGCCTACAGATACAGAAACCATCCACAATATGATCTCATTATGTCATCATCGAGGCACCTTCTTCCCCAGTAGCATCTTGAGAAATGTGAAGGTCTTTAAGCATCTCAGCCAGACTAATTCGAGGTGCTCCCTCATCATCTGTGTCACTTTCCACAGGAATGGTGGAATCTCTGTAAGTGTTTACATTTTTTCTAATTGCCTCATCTTCTTCAAGATCTTCAAGGAAATCTTGGTATTGCCTTTCATCATCTGTATCCATGATTTCTCTATCTCTGGCAAGCTCTTTCAGTTTCCAGTTTCTACGATGCTGACGTTTGGTATGGTCATAGCTCTTCTTGATTAATACCACACCTGGGACTCTATTGGAGTTCATTTTGTTGACATGTTCACCATTTACGTTACAGTTTGCCAAATCAAACCCCAATACCAGGTCCCCGGGATTCAGAAGATGTCCCAAATGAGTGCGACAAAAATACTGTTTATCTGTATCCATTTCAGATGTTTTCTGTACCCAGACTTCCCCAAGGATATGCTTTTTTGATATCATTCCAGCACCTGCTTTGCGTTTTAGATCTCAGACTATGCTGCATTCCATCACAATAAACTCCTCTAGCTGTTTGGGATGTCATAAGGTGTGACTCCAGAAAGTGCTCCTATCAATATCTGACATTTGTAGGGTATTTGGATCTATGAGCTGGATGGCATTGGTTACGCGAATACACACACAAATCTGATTCATATTTCCCAGGCTTTGCGCCAGTTTTGGAGACAAACAACATTATCCTTGCATATTGGAACAATTTCCATAGAAAAAGTGCTTTTGTAATTGTATGTGTTACTATGGATATACTGAGAGATCAGTCTCTGTGAGGCTTTGTATCTACAAGGAACTGTACACTGAAGAAATTCTACCATCTTCTGAGCATGCTGCTTTGAAGAATAATAGAAATCCAGTCCATCATGAATTTCTTTGATATGAAGTGTATTCTGATGCATTCCATATTTCAAAATTAAATGCTCCAGATAGTAGAAAGTTTTTTTGTGTGCAAAGTCTTTTGCCTAACTTGAACCACAGCCTTCCAGAAATCCTTAGCTTCTACTCTATGGCAATCTCCACACATCTGAGGTTGAACAACATAATCCACCACAAACACTTGTTGAAGGATAGCACCATTCATCACCTCTTTCTGAACAGTTAGCTTAAGTCTCTTAGAATGGGTCTCAGTCCAAACAAAGCCTGCATCTACAAGCTGAGCCTTACTCAGAGGGGCTCTGATTGTTTTCAAACACAAAGCAAGAAGTTCCCTGGATTCTAATGCACATTCTATCCAAGTTCCTGGTGGCTGGAAATATCTTTGGCATTATTTGCAGAAAGATATAGAGACCTGTTTCAGAATGCCTTGGCTGATGTCTATTTCACTTCGCATACAGGCCACACAAATATTGGCAGGATTTGGACTAATTACAACACCACATTCACAGCACAAGATGTATCTGGGGGTGCGCTTGGCAGATTCTGTCAGGTACTCCATGGTGCTGGGTGCCCTGATTTTTAGTTCCTATGGGAAGAACCCAAACTTCTCAAAAACCGCAACAGAACTAAACACCGCCACCCACCCCAACAGCGTCCACGGCTGGCCCAGTACAGTGAAGATCTCCTAATTACTAAAATTTTGCCTCACACCAAAAACATATTATTTTTTGTTGCTCTGACAAAAGTAGGTATAATTTTTATTCATTTACACCAGACAACTATTGTGTTGGCTGTTGTCATTTTTTTCATTTGACAATCTAAGGGAAAAGAGGTCAGTGCCCCTGACTAAATAGTCAGGTACTGCATGTTTTAAAAATTCTTGTGGCACACCAGTGTGCCTCTTGCGGAACAGTGGTTGAATATCACTGACAGAGATAAATCTTGAAAGTATCACTTTTTTTTAAAATCCTCACCTGAGTATATTTTTCCCATTGATTTTTAGAGAGAATGGAATGGAGGAATGAGAGAGAGGAGAGAGAGAGAGAGAGAGAGAGAGAGAGAGAAGCATAGATGTGAGAGAGACATTAATTGGTGGTTGCCTCCCATATATGCCCTGACCGGGGCAGGGCATCAAACCTGCAACCAAGGTACGTGTTCTTGACCAGAATTGAACTGGTGACCCTCGGTCTGTGGGCTGACGCTCAACCAGTGAGCCAAACTGCCCAGGGCAAGAGTATCACTTTTGGCAAAAAAAGTCACAATAATAAATGCAGAACCTCTCCCAGTAAAATACAATGGTCAAAAGCAGACAAAACTAAGCAATATGTTGTTTAAACATAAATATAGGAGTTATTTTTTAATCAAGGGAATAATAAATAATAAGCGAAAAATACAATAGTGGTTAGTCCTGAGAGGGAAAAGAGAGGGATACTTGAAAATAAAGAGTGGTAATTACATGGGTGTTCATTGAATTGCTATTTTTTTTTATCTACACATACTTTATGCATATTTTCTATTTATACATTTTTACTTTTAAAAATATTTTAAAACTGAGCATTTGAAGAACAGAAACAGCGAGCTGGAATTGATTCCATAATCACAATTCTTTACAGACAAACAATGAAAGGATTCTGCATACCTTCTCAAGCAACATCCCTTGCTAGGCAGTCTCTAAAATGCCCCCTAAACACCCTCACCTCCTCGCATTTATGTCTTTGTGTAATTCTCGGTCCTTGAGATTGGGCCAAACCTGGTGATTCATTTCCAATAATTAGAATATGACAAAAGTGAGGGGATGCCACTTCCAAGATTAGGTACAAAAAGCCTGTGGCTTCTGTCTTGCTAGCCCTCTCCTGACCTCTCACTCTCTTGCTTCTCAGGTGGAAGTCAGCTGCCATGTTTTGAGCTACCCTATAGGGAGACTCATGTGACAAAGAATTGAGGGCATCATCGGTGGCATCTGGTCAGCGGCCAGCAAGTGAAGAGCTGAGGCTCTCAGTCCAATGGCCTTGAAGGAATGAAAGACTGCCTACAATCATTAAGTGATCTGGGAAGTGGAACCTCTCCCAGACAAGCTTGAGATTACTGTAGCAGCAGCCAACACTTGATTGCAGGCTTGTGAGAGATTCTGAGCCAAAGGACCCAGTCTAGCCAGCTTACATTCCAGACCTGCACAAACTGAGATAATAAACATTTGCTGTTTTAAACCATTGAGTATGGGAGTAATTTTTATGCATCAATAGACACAAATATAAAGTCTGTTTCTAGGATTTATTTGAAGAACACATATATTTCTACAAAGATGTACATTCAGATATATTGATCATATTTATAATGGTGATAAAACTAAAGTAACCTAAAAATTCAATAGTAACAGAATGGTTAAATAAATTATGATACTTTGATGTAATATTAGGCAACTATTTAAAATGACAATATACCACAGACATTAACAGGATAATAAGAAACTATAAACCACACACTATGCCCATAAATTTCACAATTTACATGTAGTCATATTCCTTGAAAGACACAAATTAACTTAACATTTATTAAAAATAAATAGATAACTGGAAGTCCTATATCTATTAAATTAATTGAATAGAATTCTGAATTAAAAATTGTCCCACAAATTAAAGCCACATTAATTCATTTTTTATTTCTATCAAACTTTTAAGGAATATGTAATACCAATGCTATAAAAACTCTTCCAGAAAATATAAGATGAGAGACATTTCTTAAATTATTGTATGATGCCAGCATTACCCTGACACCAAATCCAGACAAAATGGTATTAGAAAAACCCCCAAACCAAACAAAACCCAAGATCCCTCATGAACACAGTGTGAAAATCTTTAACAAAATATTAACAAATTGATCATGTAATGTATTAAAAAACTAAGTGATGTTTATTCTGGCAATGCAAAGTTGGTTCAACATTAAAAAATAAATCAATGTAATCCGTCACATTAACAGTCTAAAGAAGCAAAACCACATGATCACACATCCATTTATAATAAAGCTCTGAGCAAACTAGGAATAAAAGGAAGCTCTCTCTTCTTGAAAAAGGACATTTATAACAACAATAACAACAACAAAACACTCCTAACATATGAATGGTGAGAGAATGAATGTTCCCTCTAAGATTGGGATCATAGCAAGGATGTTTACTGTCATCACTCCTATTAGACATCATACCCAAGGTCTTAGTCAATGCACTAATGCAAGGAAAAGATATGGAAGCTTTCAGAATGGAAAGGGAATAGAATGGAATTGGAGGAAAAAGCTGTCCATATTCACAGGCAACATGAATATCTTTGTAGAAAATTCCATGGAATTTACAGAAAAGCTACTAGAACAGGATACAAAACCAATATTTTATTTATTGTCTATTTGTCCCACTGGAGTATGAGCTCTATAAAAAAAGAACTTCAGTCTGTTTTGTTCACTACTGTTTCCCAGGGACCAAGAACAATGTATGACACCTAGTAGGTGCTCAATAAATATTTCTTGAATAATTGGTTGCATATATGTTTCAGTGTGATTCCTCTAGAATTTGTCACCTCCTCAAAATGTGCATGATCTTGAGGAATTTACAATTCAACTATAGGGACAGAATCCAAAAGTGAAACAACTTCTACCTGAGTCATCACGGGCAGCACTGGAACAGAATGGTCAGTGTGGAGTTACGAAGCGAAGGGACTTGGGACTTGCAAAGTGACTTGTGAGGATAGCCTTTGAGTGGTTGGGGTTTCAGGGTTGCAGAAGGACTCTCACAAGAAACCTTGCCTTCAGACTACACCATAATGGTAGAGCCCTTTCTGGAATCATTCCCCTAGGAAATCCAGAAAAGACTCTCTCTGAATGTCCCACATAAAAACCTTCTGTACCTCAGACATCATTAAAAATTCAGGGCACTGCCAGTCTGTTCCATCAGGCTTCTCAGGTAAAAGGAAACCCAATTTAAGAAAAAAAGGATGCAGGTCCATGGGGTGGCAACACAGAGCCAATCTTTTGTCTCCAGAAAGACCTTTGGCTTCCCCAACTGCCTCTGTGTCAACTTCAAGTACCACATTTGCTCCACAGAGGCCCAGCAGCGGCCAGACTTGGCCAAAAGTGTTAACCCTGCGGTGCTGCCCAAGGCCCTGGGTCCCTGCCAGCTTTTGCACCTTCTCTAACTCACCAGCAAACAGCTTCTCACCCTCAAAGCCACACCTGATCTGTAAGCGTTTTCTCTCGAAGGATCTCCTCCTGTCCTTGAAGGATGCCCCTGAGCACAAGCAACCTTGGGTGCTTTAATTGTGTTGGAAGAAAGATAATGAATGCCCCCTTTTCTTGCTTTCTCCCTTTCTGACTACACAGTCTTATTTCCAGCTCCTGACCACATAGCTTTCTTACCTCCAGCCACTCCTGCATCTAATTTGGTTCCTACTGTCTTGTCTAGGTGGTAGCCATGGCTGATTTCTCCCCCCGCCCCCCCCCCCACTCTGTCATTGCTTTGCTTGGCCCACTGTCAATCAGACAGGTAGCAAAGCTCTGGTTGGTTCCTACTATGTACCAGGCCTTGGGTCAGGGAAGGCACTCCCCTCTCTTTATCCTCTCGCCGGTACCTCAGCTTCATGATCTGGGAAATGAAAGGGTTGAATTCTGTGATCTTGAAAGTTCCTTCCAGCTGCCACAGTCTAGGAGAGTATTTGAATGCCTTCCTTTTGAAGCTCTGAGTTCTGTAGTAAAATGATTACCATAAAAATGTTTCCAGGTTGGTCACTGGCTTCTGTCAGGGACTCTCTGTTTGACAACTGTTGTGTGGACTTAAGTGATATTTACACGCAAACATATTTTACTAGGGGACGCCATCATTTCCCTAGTGTTAGGGGCCAACGAT
This sequence comes from Myotis davidii, assembly GCF_000327345.1. NCBI lineage: Eukaryota > Metazoa > Chordata > Mammalia > Chiroptera > Vespertilionidae > Myotis > Myotis davidii. Next base: position 30,519 of record NW_006296063.1, read on the forward strand.
AACACCCCATTACAGGCCTTCCCTGTTATATGAAGAAAGAAGGATTCATTCACTCATTCAGTTAAGCCCAACTGTGTACACAAATCTATACTAGGTATTATAAAAAATATGCCTGATCTCACCATGGCTCAGAAAACACAAATCATCTGATTTGGGAAGGAAGGGACTAGTCATCAGAGGTCAACCCACTCTCCACATTAACCTTCAACCCAGGGGGTGAGCCCACCCAGCTCCAGCAGCACTGATAGTCTAGCAGCCACTCCTTAGAATAGGAGAAAGCAAACTCCCCATAGCTTCTGCCCTTGGATGCTAGTTCTTCAGCATCCTTTGCTTTATACTCACTACTAATTAAATCTCCCCTCCAAACATATAAAGATATAGCTCTTCTCATTCTTCCCTTCTTCAGGCTACATAGCCTGTTACTGCAGCCATTCCTCAGGTGACACCTGTGTGCAGGGTTTGCTGTCCACCATACTCTCTCTGTTCCCATTTCTTTGAAGCAGCGTTCTGTGTTTCATCCTGGAAATCTTTATCTTGCAGCAGATCACAAAGATGCCAGTGGAACAAATACCACCACATGGGTTGCATTGGGATTGTAAAGTGGAAAGAGATGTCTTTGCTCTTAGAAAAGAATTTATGAACTCAGAGACAGTTCTCCAACAACTATCATTTTTTTAAAACTTATCCCAGAAAGGCCATTAGAAATTCCTCTAGTTCCACCCACATCTTGTTCTGATATTGACAGATGGAGAAGTGAAGAGACTTGCTCAAGAGCACACACGAGTCTTGGACAGAGTCACACTTGGTCCCCAGATCTTTTTATCCCCAGCTCAGTTTTCTCCCCGTGCCACATCATGACTTCACAGTTTATCAAGTGATTACTACACCCACCTGGTCATCAGATCCTCATAACAAACCATTTTCAGTTAAACAAATGCCCACAAAGGGACACTGACCTGTGGTCACCAACAAGTGCTGGCAAGTATTCAGAACAGGAGAAGGGATAGTTACACTGATCTCTGCCATTGACAGTCTACTTATAGAGGCTAGAAGAAAAACAAGTTGGCTGTCTTAGAGACACCGAGTTTCTTGTTTCTGGAAGAAGAATAGATGCTAGATGACCACTTGGCAGTTCTGCGATGATGTGAGTCTCCACTGCCCCACTCATTTCCAGGGCAACATTTGCTCTAACTTGTCTGATGGGACTCATGGCCTTTTTGACAGTAGAGGTATGGAATGATGGCCACCTTGACCAGGCCCTCAGATATGTGGAAAACAAGATGCCAGTGACATGTGATGCTCCCATGGTAAAATGGGTGGCAGGTGGCTGACATGGTACCTTCTTGCCGTAGGACTTTCCAGTACTGAACTTTCAGCTACTATTCTCATGCAGTCACATCTCAGCCTGACCTGGAATCAGAGGACTGAGCACATAACTTTGTAAAATCACAATTTCCAAAGAACATCTATTTCAAGGCACAAATTCTGGCCTTCTTGTTTGACAAAGGCCCTGGACAGCTCCAGGAAGCCTGCTCCTTTCTCACAGCCTCTTGCCTTCCTCAGACCTGGAGTACCAGCTTGTCCACCACAAGGGGGTGCTGGACATAGTTCTTTGAAAGAAGATCTAGATTCTCTTGGACTTTACACAATGGGGTGCTGAGAGCCTGAAGGGTGGAAGGCAAGATGAGGAGGAATGAAACTTGGCTCTTATGCATTTTAAGTGCACTAGGTCAGCTCTGTACTGCCAAGATTCTTAGGGGAATCACTTTGGAAACATCTTCTAAATCCTTTTCTTCTGGCTTTAATCATCTCTCAGCACAGTTTAGGGTGCAGAGAAACAGAAGAGAGTGGGGTGAGGGGAGCCAAAGTGGCCCTAGCAAGATTCTCAGTGCAACTCTGACTGAGGGCACACATTCAAGGCCCTGTGCTGTGGTAGTACAGAGATGAAAAAGCCCCCTGACATGTCTGCCTCTCCCTACAATTTATTTACCATCACCATTTCACAGTGTACAATCTAGTGGGAGACACTAGAAGCCCAACCAACTAATTTTATTCAAATAATACAGTATTGGTAGTGCAGCTCAGGCTGGGGGTGACAGCTTCTGTAGGTTGGGAGAAGTTGGAGACTCAGATTTCACCCTGTGCTCAGACCTCAGGGGCCTTAGCCCACCCAAGCCTGGCCCCTGCCCCACCACACTTGCTTGGCTCACAGAAAGGTCACCTGGAAACCTGACCCGGAGATCCCAGCGCCTAGCTGCAAGCTCGGTGATGAGCAGTGCTTCTGAACCATGGGGTTTGGTAGAGCCCTGGTTTTGCTTTCTGGGTGCTGGCACTCTCTTCTTCACTCAACCAACTGGTTGCAAGTCACCTCTGCCCCCAGCCCTTGTTGAACACACCATGTGTATATCTTGGGGTATGATCCTAATCCCATCAGTCCTTGGGGTTTCCTTGCCCAGTACCCCTTCCCATAGCACAGCCTGAGGTGGCAAACCCATCTGAAAGCATTGGGGCCAGGATCCTTCACCTTGGGACCCCTGCTGCATGTCACGGGCCATGGTTCTTCTGACAGTAACAAACCCTGTGATGTGCCAGGGGATTTGAGACCCTAGGCCAGGGGTGGGCAACCTTTTCGTGAGTGCGTGCCCAAACCAGCAAAATCTCTGACTCAAAATTCTTCTGCATGCCAACCCTAATTTTTTGAGAACATGTTACGCCTACTTGATATCTTTTAAGTAGTACTTATTTGAAATATGAAACCAAAACACTGGTTGGATCTAGGAAGGCAGGGAGAGTTAAGGCAGAGGCATAGAAATTGCTCTTCCCCTCTCTCGTCAATCCATGTCTATGGTCTTTAAGATAGCTTGTTATGTAAAATTGTTTATTTATCTAAGATGCACCTACACTGAATTTATCTGAAAAATAAAAAAGTCGATATTAAGAAAAAAATTGTAAATGGAAGATTATAAGAGAGGGTTTCGCGTGCCAGCAAAAGTTACTGGCTTGTCATGTTTGGCAGGCGTGCCAGGAGTTGCCCACCCCTGCCCTAGGCTGACCCTGCATCATGCTGGGCAGGGGTAGGGCCTGGTTCACTGCTCCCCAGCACCTATTTTTGCTTTGCAAGAAGGTCCACGGGCACTACTTAGTGCATTACAAGTCTTCACTCCTAGACCAGGTGGGTGAGAATAATCCTCAGTCATGGACCCCAAGCATTCCCTAACTCCATTAGCAAGTCCCCTCACTAGCTCTAAGATGCTACTTTAGCTCTCCTGCAGATGGAGCTGGGAAATGTAGCCTGATGTAAATTTTAGGGAAATGGTTGAGAGTCAGGAGATAAGGGGCCCTGTGAGGTCTTCACCCAACTTGCAAACTTTCCTTAGCCTCAGTCTTTCTATCTGTGAAATGGTGATGGTAAATAAATTGTAGGGATTGTGAATAGTCTCTGTAAAAAGGAGAACCTGACACATGTTTTTGGGGTAATGGTGGTGGCCTGAGGCAATGAAGATGAGGTAATGGATTCAAGGAAAAATTCTCTCCTTGAGTAAAACTTGCATTTCATTGCCCAGGGGGTCCTAACAAAATAAGTTTTTACTAAAATAACCCCCAGCCAAAACTCCTTGGTTATTTTTTTTTCTAGAAATGGAACTAAGTTTGTTTTTTTCACCAGGGGGCATATTTTATTCATATTTATTTTTAGAAGAAAAAACCCATCACACCCCTTTATAAAGAAGCCAGAGTTTGCCTTTCTCATTTTTTTAAGCGTGAGCTTTGTTGATTGTACAGTGAAGCTTATTTCTATTTTCCTCATGGCTTAGCTTTTAATACACAAGGTTGTGCATGCATCAGTTTCAGAAAGTACCACTTGGTGTTTTAAGCATGGCCGTTTTCATCCTACCCCACTTCCAGCCCCAGTTGGAGACTGCTGGGGGGAGGGGTGTCATGGTTTTGGGAATCAGTAAAGCAAATTGGGGGTGTTGCCAAACTGACTTTGGGTGCACATTCTCCATATCATTGGGTTATGGAACTGAGATTTAAAACAATATAGTGCAGAAAACACTAGACTGAGAGTTTGGAACTCTAAAATTTTCTAATCCCTTTGCTGATCCAGTGAATTTTGGAAAGTTACTTCCCATCCTTTGATTTTCGTTTTCTCAACTAAAATGAAAGGGCCAGACTGAGGCTCTTTCCATCTGAGAATCATTTTCTGATTCTCAAAGGAATAAGAGAGGCACAACTTACAGTTGCCTGACATGCCATTTCATTCCCATGGCAACGGCTCTGTTTGGGCTTCACTGGCGTTTAGTTATTTAGCAGCTGCTGCAGGTAGGAGGTTTCAGGACTTTGTTGAGGGGCCAAAGTGCTGGCTAATTTCTTTCTTTCTTTTACAGCTTCTTAGTTTATCCTGAAAGTTTGATTTCCACCTCATTGAGCTCATAGTGAGTGTGGGTAGAGTGTAGAAGTCTGGAAGAAAAAAGAGGTATGAGAGTTTTAATTTATTTAAATAAAACAATTAGTATATAAATTAGATTAGCTAGGCATTTTGTCCCACGTCAAATCTCATTTATGACTGGTTCTAATGTGAAAATGTAAAAGTGCTGACTAGGGAGGCAGATGAGCTAGGCCCCACTAGGTAAATGTATGGCTTCTGAAAAATTCTTTCTCTTTCCAGGACGCAGTTTCCTAAATTGTGTCCCACCCCCAATTCCTATGTTGGACTCCTAACCCCAGTACTTCAGAATGTGACCTTATTTAGATTTAACTATTAAAATGAGGGCATGCTGGAGTAGTGTAGGCTCCCGATCCAATATGACTGGTGTCTTATAAAATGAAGAAATTTGGACACAGATACAGACACAGGGAGAATGCCCTGGAATGATAAATGCAGAGATCAGGGGGATGCTTCTACAAATCAGGGTTCACCAAACATTACAAATAAACCACTAGAAGCTAGGTGAAAGGCACTGAATAGATTTTCCCTCAGCATCCTCAGAAGGAACCAACTCTGCCAACCCCTTGATTTTGGACTTGTAGCCTCCAGAATTGTGTAACAATACATTTCTGTTGCTTAAGCCACTCATTTTATGGTAATTCGTTAAGGCAGGCCTAGCAAGCTAATACAACTACATCAGTGGTTTCCAATCTTTTTTCTACAAATAACCCTTTTGCTCTTTGCCCCCTTGTGCACCCAATTCATTAATTTAACAAATATATATCAGGCCCTTATTCTAAGCATTGGAGATACACAAAGCAAAGACCCCTCCTCTTGTGTTCATTCTGTGTTAAAATATTTAATCAGCCAAGTATACAATAGTTTATTTTGATTTAGTAAAAATATGTATATTTTCTCATGCAGTAACCAGGATTACCTCATCAATGTGATGTAATTGGTACCAGACATCAAAGAAAGACGATGTTTTAAGTAGTTGTTGATTCCTTAAAACAAATAAATACATACAATAAACACATTTGTTGGTGTTTTTTTTTTAAATATTGAAAATTGTTCTCAGAACTCCCATTACTACATTTATGGAACATAGGGGTTCAAGGAACTCATTACTGGGTGATTAGCTAGAACAGGGGCCAGCAAACTTTTCCTGTCAAGAGCCAGATAGTGAACATTTTAGGCTTTGCAGATGGTAAGAGTCTCTGTTACAAATACTCAACGCTGTCACTGTAGACAGTGATGGCGAACCTTTTGAGCTCAGCGT
>NW_006296063.1:36320-37594 GCF_000327345.1 Myotis davidii
TTTATATATTTAAATTCCACTCGACAAAGAAAAATCAACCAAAAAAATGAGTTCGTGTGTTACCTCTGACACGTGTGTCATAGGTTTGCCATCACTGCAGTGTAGTGGTATGAAAGCAGCCATAGACAATACAAATGAATGAGCATGCTAAGTGTCAATAAAATTTTATTTATGGACAGTGAAATTTGAATTTCATCTAATTTTGACATGTGGCAATATATTATTTTTCTTTTCATTAAAAATAATTTAAAATGGAAAAAGCATTCTTAATTCATGGGTTGCAGAAAAACAGGTGGTAGGCAGGCTGGCTGTACATATTTGGCCAACTGGCCAGAGATTTGCAAACCCCAGAGCTAGAGTCTAATTCTGCCATAGTTCTGGTATTAGCTGGTTCTTATCTCCCTACGGGTCTGCATGAGGCCCAGAGAGGGATTATTAAGTTTGAACTCAAAGACCGGCTTCCTGCTGCACAGTCCATGGTCCTTAACAAAGCTCTAAGCTGCTGGTTTAGTCATTATTTCAAATGTGGTGTTTGTGTCCATGTGGTGCAGAAAATAGATATGTGGTCAGCGGCCCTTTCCAGGAGTTGACCATGTAAGGGCTGTCCTCTTATTAGCAGCCAGTGGCAACCTAAGTTTGTCAAGCCTGACCCCAGGCTTACTCACCCGTTTCCTTTCGTTTATGCATTCTCGGGTTGCGCAGGCCCGCCCTCCGGGGAGGCCCATCTGTCCCTTACTATTTGAGTCCCTGTTGTCTCATTGGCGGCTTTCGAAGCAGCTGCAAAATATGTTTTTAACTTTAAGTGGAATTTGGGGTCATCGGCGTGGAGCCTGGAACAGTTACTCTCAGCAAGGGCTCTTTCAGCTCCGACATTCTATAGCTTCACGGGCTCTGGTGAGTGTTAACTAACTCCTCCCAGCTTCCCAAGGCTGGACTTTCACTGCGGGTAATAATTAATGAGGCATTTGCTCAAGGGCTGGGGAATAATGTGCACTGCTTTTTTTTTCTGTTGTTGTCATCGGAATCTGCTTGGTTGCCTAGCACCGCACTGGTCTGCCTGGTCGTCCCTCCTCTCAGCTCAGCTGCTCCTATCGCTTCGCAACCGCAGCTTTACGACAGGGGCTCGGACAGGGACCCGGACCGGAGGTGTTCGCTGGCGCTCAGGGGGCTGCGGCAAAAGCGCCGCTAGCCCACAGAACCATGCTGCGAGGCAAGTCCCGGCTCAACGTGGAGTGGCTAGGCTATTCGCCCGGGTTGCTTCTCGACCAAGGGGC
>NW_006296063.1:37952-47048 GCF_000327345.1 Myotis davidii
AAGGCCAGAGACGGGCCGGCCTGTGGTGGGTGTGAGGTCTGGACCCTCGGGGCCCGGTTGTAGGGTGGGGGAGCGGGGAAGGAGGTTGGGGCCAGCAGCGTTTGCACGCCTGGCCCCGGCCCTTCGCTCGGGAACAAGGGAACCGGGGTCATGGGACGATATAGGCCGGCGGGCGTACAGCTCTTCTGTCTTAGCACTTCCTCTCACTGTCGTCTATATTGCGATCTTGCTGTCTGCAATCTCTTTCCCCACTACAGGGTGCCCCCTGAGGACAGGACCCCGGCCTTCTTCATCTCCGTGTCCCCTACAGGGCCTGCAACGGGGCTTAATAAGTGCTGCATAAATGAATGGAAGGGAGTAAGGGCTGTCCTTGGTGTGAGACTGCTTCTGGTAGGGAGTCAGTAGGATGGGGGGGATGGTGGCTGAGCAGAAGGAGTTTAAGGGAGCAGGTGGTTCTGGCCAACTAGCCCAGCCAACAATACCTCTGTACCTCGGTAGGCAATAGGTTGGGAAGGGATTTAGCTACCATTCAGTGCTGACCTACAGTATGCCAGGCTCAACATAGGTGCTTTATTACAAACATCATCAGAATTAAGGAAGTACTTAGTTTTCCTGATTTTAAGGAAGATGAAGTTGACTCAGGGTAAGTGACTTGCCCAATATCACAGTTAGGCCACACAGTTAAGTGTAGAAGCTGGCATTCGACCTAGCTCACTGTGACGTTAAATTTCATTATTTTTGGAGCTTGTGCGCTTCCCCCACGCCCCCCAATGTCAATACAGTGTTGGTTAGGTTTTCTTTTTTATTACTGTTTATTAGTAAGGATACGAACAGATATTTTCATTAAGTACACTTAAAATATACTCTAGCCCTTCTAGACTGGTTTTCGTATTTCCCAATGGAATTTGCAGTGAAAACTATTAGAAGTCTTGCTTGCCACAAAAGGGGACGTTGTAAGCTCTGTTATCTGCTTAGTGTTTGCTGCAGAAGTTTGTATGAAGGGGGTAAACACTTAAGTGGTTTTAAAAGTGGGGCACAATAAAGTTCACCCCGAATTATTTCTTTTGTGTGAGACCAACTTTAATTCTGGACTTACACGTTGTTCCTTTCTAACAAGTCAGTAAAACCCAGTCAAAGACACACAGGAGAAATCAGTTGAATGCCATCAGTTGCTTTGTTTTAGAATAAATCATTGGTTGTACCCAAGCTGGCTTGTGCTAGCAGAACCACCAGCTGCAGTGGGCTGGGGCTGGAAGCCAGGGAGAAAATGTCCTCTAAGCACTAGAGGAAGTTTGCTAGTTTTCAAAATTTTGTATGCCTAACTTTATACTTAGTCCCATATTTGTGAGGTGGCAACCCAGAATAAGAGTCAAATTTTGGGAGCTTAAGGTAAAGAGAAATGAGTTGACAATAAACTACAAATTTTTAAGATATGTTATATGTGGAGTGTGTGGGGCTAGAAATTAGCATGCAGAAAATAAAAGATGGGTGGTAGAATTAGAAGTGATTTTGTTTGCTTTAAAACATTTTTATGGTATTATATATTCTTTTCAATAATAACCTTTTCTCAAAGCCAGGCCAGATAATAGATATTTAAGGGAAGTAATCTAAAGAACAAGAGAACCAGTTAATCGGCCCTTTCTCTAGATTCTTAAGCTTTGTTTCTTTATCAGGTTAAATACTCTGAATTTTACATCCCTAAAACCCATACTTTAACACACTATAGAAGCACCCTGAAAGTCAAGTTTTTTTGGAGGCTCTACGAAAGGACAAATGTTGACTGTGTTTTCATAGAACTACTGCAGACACTCATATTCTTCATGAAGATTACACAGTAAATTCCTCTAAAAATTTACTACTAGGAAACAGTTTAAGAAAGCTCATGCATTTTAGATGAGAATTGTATAGTGATCACCAAAGTGTTAAATGCTAAATTAAATGTTTAAAGATGATCTATTAAAGTAAGGAAAAAAATGTTAGAACTTCTACATAAATCTTAATATCTTTTTAGTATCCATTTTGCATGTTTTATATTTTAAAGACTGTTAATAATATGTGTATAAACAATTTATTTAAAACATCAAAATGCCTATATGGGGTATGCGTTCATAACTTTTATTTAATGATGGATTGCACAGTCAAAAAGTTTGTAATAAACTTGTGATGTTCCCTTCCTCTTGGGGCTGTCAGAAACCTTCCTGTTAATTGTATATTCAGTTTTAAGAACGCCTTTGCCTGGGTTTTCTAGTTATACAGAAAGATGTGCAGGACTATATAGGAAGCAAACTGTCATATGAGGTATGAACAAAGTGTGATTGGATCCCAGAGCAATGACTCCAAGGTGTAATCAGGAAAGGTGCTTGGAGGGGAGACTATTTTGGGGGACCTTGAAGGCTGGACTGTCTCTTTCCTAAAGGTACACATAAAAATGAGCCTCTAGCTGAGGATTACTAGAAAGAGAATTAAATTTAGGTATTGACTATGAGCAAAAAGTTAGAAGTGTGTTAAGTACTCTGAGGATGGTTAGATTTAAGGAGAAAAAAGACCTTAATTAAACTAATGATTAAACCTATAGGGGTGAACTTTTCTAATTAATCAGGTGGTGTGTATGTGTTCAGGGTTGCTAGAAGCTTACTGCAGCTCACTTTCAATAGCTATGCTCGTTTGTAATGCATAGGACAAATGCTGACATTAAAAGGTCAGTAAAACAGCATCAGGGCTTGGCAAACTTTTTTTGTAAAGAGCCAGATAGTTAATATTTTAGGGTTTTGAGGGCCTTATGGTCTACCACTCAGTTCTGCCTTTGCAGCTCCAAAGCAGTCTTAGATGATACATAAACAAATGGGTGTATCCGTGTCCAAATTAAGCTTTATTTACAGAAATAAGTGGTGGAACCTCAGGCCTTATTTTGGAGACCCCTGACATACATAATACACTGTAATTTGCCTTGCTCATTTGTCACATGAAAATTTTGTGAATAGTAAAAGTTCTTTTTTTAAGGTCTCCATATATTGATGTACACCATTTGTGAAATCATTTTCCTATTATTGGACATTTCTATGTTATCCAGTTTTGTTTATGCTCTATTCTTTAAATATATATGTACATATATATAATTTTAAAACTTGGTTACATTCTTCAGAGTAGTTTTATTGTATTCTGGAACAAAACTTTTTCCATTAGAATATTTCCTTGGTTTTAAAATAATCTGTGAACAAATAGAATTCAGTAATGAGAAAGTGTTTTGACATTCAAACTTTTAATGCATCCATGTTATGTGAAGACCATCTAAACTGTATTATAGTTATTTAATTACAAAGAAATTTTGAGTGAATTTACTCAGTTGCATCCAGATTGTTCTAGACTGCTTTTTCTTTGGAGATTCTCATACCTTGTTTGTACTAGCCATTAGTTGTTTTCTGTGTATGTTCTCCCTTGCTACCTCCAAAATTCTGTAATTACAGTGTACATTTGCATAGCACTTTGGAGATTACAAACTACTTTCACACTTTGATACTTCCTCTTACACTGGATATGAATGACAGTCTCGTGGAGATGGGCCTGCAGCTGGGGCTCTAAGATCTTTGTTTTGAGTCCCTGACTGCTCCTCTTCCTCTGGCCACTGCTTCCAAGGCAGGAGCAGGGTTTCCAGAGTCTTCTCTGTGAGTATGTATAGTGTTTATAGACACAGGAAGGGTTGGAAGTGGCTGTGCAGGTTCTGATTTCTCTTTGTTTACTTTATTCCAGAAATGAGAGTTCATTAGCATCTACCCTGAAGACTTTGCTGTTCTTCACAGCTTTAATGATCACTGTACCTATTGGGTTATATTTCACCACTAAATCTTATGTTTTTGAAGGTAATCATATTTTTATAGACATATTACTATAATTAATGTTCTGTGCTTTATGACCGGGTGTTCTTAAGTTTGCTTCTTTCATCTGTTTTGCTTTTCAAATATAATGTTGCTCTGACTGAGTCCTACTTCATGAAATGAATATTTTCATCACTCATAGTTGTTTCAGCTTGACATCATAATCGTTTATGGTTTTTTATGAAATAGCTTGCCGATTCTTTTAATATCCCTTTGAGAGTAAAAGTTGGCTGACATGGGAGGAGGGATTTTGGGGGGATGTACCTTGGGTGGCAGACATTGGAAGGAAGAGGAAATAAAGTCCCCTTTTTTTGTGTCAGAGCCCTTAGATGAAGTGATAATTACAGTTCTCATTCAAAATACTTTTTCGTGTATAAGAAGGTATTTAAATCTTTAAATGAATACTTGTTTTATCACCACCCAAAGTGTTACTTTTTAATTCCCTGATTAATTAAACACTAGTATAACTAATAAAATTAGTATGCTTTGTTTTTTTGTACTGTGATAAATTTTGGAATAAAATGAAAACTTTTATTTCTTGATAGGTGCCTTTGGGATGTCCAATAGGGATAGCTATTTTTATGCTGCTATTGTTGCCGTGGTTGCTGTCCACGTGGTGCTGGCCCTCTTTGTCTATGTGGCCTGGAATGAAGGTTCACGACAGTGGCGTGAAGGCAAACAGGATTAAAGTGAACATCACCTTTTGATAGTGTTAAATTGTTTTAAAAATGGCAAATGCATCCAGGATACTAATTTTTTCAATAATGGTGAAAGAACATGTTCAAATCCATCTTAAGGAGTCACATTTGACTAGTGTAAATTTTGATCTTTCTGATACAGTGGTTTGCATCATCTATTTTAACTATAAGCCTCTCATTTGCAAATGAAAATTTGGAAAAATTAAATTGGTGGCAAAGAATTACGTTTAATTACACATCATTCTGGGAAGAATTTGATTATTTTACAACAAACATGTTTTATAGCATTTTTTCTTGTAGTTGGTTTTGAATGTTACTTTTCTGGATATATTAATAAGGTACACAGTGAAGCAAATCTAAACTTTATATTTTGTTGAAGTACTTTCCCTAACTATCATGGAAGTACCAGGTCATTGAATTTTGCGTTGTAAATTCCTATGGAAAATTGCTTAAATTGTTAATGCTGGAATTACTCTGAATGTCACTGAGAAATTTCAAAGAAAGTGTAATCCCTAGTCAATAGGAACCTTTTGTTACATTATTTCATGGGAAACGAGGCTGAATTCCACCCATTTTACACGAACTGGTTTATTGAAGGATCTCGAGAGCAAAGCAGAGCTAGCTGCCTCCTTGCAGCCCAGCCTGTGCTTTCAGACCAACTCTTTAATAAGCTGTTTTGCTCTTGTTCAACAATGAAGTTTTGCTTTAATTACCAGGTTTGCGTAAATTGCCTTTAAATTTGTTTTTCCTACTGTTTTTTAATACTGTATATGATAGGAATTTACATTTAAATGTTTATTTTTGCATACTTAGGGAATGTGAACAATTCTGAAAATAGATTGTTTTTATCACCCAGGAGGTATTCTTGGGATTTCTAGTCTAGTCTTTTCAATCAGAGTCAATATATCCCAGATATATATATATAATTAGATAATTCTTGAGTCCTTTTCTGATAGAAAAAGACCTGTGTTTTTATTTTAGTATCTTTAGTGTGTGGTTCTTTCTAGCCACTTGGTACTACTTGTATGCAATCTGAAAACAAACCCAGAAAAACAGGAAGAAAATTTAAGTACCCTGTAATTTTGCCACCTGGAGATAACCACTACTTTGGTTTACATCTTGTATGCATTTTTTAATGCTAGTTCGATACTCACTAAAAGTTTAGATTAAGTTCAAATTCCGCCAACTTTTCCTGACAGCTATTTGCATTTTTTTTTATGAGTGATTAGTGGCCATTTTCTAAAAAACAAATAAAACAAAAAAACTACATTGTACCTTTATTCTTTCAGGTAGGTGTCTCAAGTAGGTATATCATTGTTCAAATTTCCTGTTATTGTTAATTTCTAATCAGTGGCTCTTGCTGTGTTTGCCATTACCAATTTGTTTATTCACCCCTATTTTTAATGCAGAATTGTATTCTTGCTTAGAGTTAAATATTGTCTATAGTTTAAATGTCTTCTATAAGCAGTTATTCTAAATGTAAAGTGCTTTCTTAAAAAAAAAGACTACAGTTTTAGTATAAAATTGAACAATTTTAATATAAAATTGTAGAATGCCCCTGTTTGACTCTGGGTATTATGTGGTAGATTTCTAGATGGTCCCCACTTTTAGATGCCATGTTGCACTTAGACTTGTCCACTTAATTTCTTTTTCTATAATGCCAATGTTTTTCTTGTACTTTTGGGATATTATGCTGTTTGTAAAATATTAATGTCCAATGTTGGATTATTTTGTTTTATTTCAGACATTTGCTGAGTAGATAATTATGTGGGTATTTTTCTGCAAGTATTTAAACCAGGGATTCAAGCAGTTGTAATTTCCTCTTGGAAAAAGTACCAAGTGTTTGAAATTTAGACATTGATGCTAGTGTTAATATTTAGGATTATTATAGTATAGACTTCTTTTCAAACCAGTTTTAATTTTTTCCTGGGGTTTCAACTGTTATCTCGTTAGTCTGCTGCTGTTGAAATAACATGGTATTTGACATAGATTTATTTTTCACTGGTTTTCTGTTGCACAGTGTACATACTTCAGGATGTATAAAAAGGAAAGCTACAATTGAGCCCTTATAAATGTTTTAAGATAGGAATATGTTCACTATTGTTTGAAAACTAATTATAAGAATAACCTCAATTAGGAAGTGTAACTTGAATGTCAGTACAAGCTACTGATTTTAACCCCATTTACTGTAACATTACCTTTCTCACCTCACCTCTATTTTGCCTCCCCCCACCCCAGAATATAATCTCGTTTCCTCATTGTGCTAAAAACTGAAAAGTCTGCTGTAGAATGCATCTTATGTCAAGTGGATATCATTTTACATGTAGCAGCAAAGTTCAGTTTTGAGTTGTTACTGAGGAAATTTAATCCTTTCATTAAAAAAAACCCCACCTGTGTTTCCTGGGAATCCAACTGAAATGCATTGTAATAATTGGACTGTTTTAACCATAAAAATCTCATCAGCTTTGACAAAAGAGACAACTGATTGACTTGTTTGATGTTTATTTTCCATTTTCACATAAATGTATGTATATATCTAGAGTACCCAAGGAGGCCAGTAAAAAACAGTTAAATAAGGAGTGCCCAAGGAACAATGGAAGCTGAAGGTACATGAAACATAGGATTGAAATCTTGTTTCAACCATATCTAGTGTGTATTTCTTATCTCCAGCCCAGTTATGTTTATTGCTTCATGCTCCAGTGAAGTTGTAGTGTTGTTAGGCCCCTTTTATAAACGATTCAGCTATGGTGCCGACTTTGTCACTTTTCTTAGGTCAGCAGTGGATTTCTCTGCCATCAAGCACTCTGCATCCTCCACCAGAGAAGTATAACTTTATTAATTCAGACTCAACTCATATTTAAGATAAATTTTACAAGAGCTGGACTGAAAAAGCATATTAATAACTTGACAATATTTTTCTTTCTTTTTTTTTTTCAAGGGGAAAGGGTCACCTGAGAAAATAACTTATTTTCAGGGACTTGGGTAACCTAATGATAAATATTACTTGTAACCTATGAATAGCTTAAACCCTTATATATTTATTAAAATAGTCTGGAATTCCTAAAGTTACCATCATTCCTGGCCACACTTTTCTTTCCAGTTTTGTTGCTTTGTGTACTTAAAAATAATATCTGCCTTCCTTTTAATATGTTGTACAAGTCATATTTGTCAGTTACACAGACTAGTCTTCCTTTTTCTCAGGTTTAGTGAAATCTCACTGAACAGTAATAATAGCAATAGCTAACAACATCTGCACAGCACCTTACAGTTTGCAAAGAACGTTCACATATTCTTGTTTGAGTTTTGCATAGTGAACCTTTTACCTGGTGTCTCTAGACATCAATGCTTAAAAGTGTTAGAATCTTTAAATCATTAGAGTCATTGAATATGCTGTAGTCTTGAATAGTGCCCTGACCAGGGGCAGACTTTAGATGTGCTAACGTTGAAAGCTGTGTGCAATTATCAAAATGCAGGGCTTGAGTTCTTTAGCCACTTGAATCAGATTTGCTTCTGTTATATAATGCTTTTTTACACGGTATCTGGATGGATTTTGTATTCGTTATGTTCTAGCCCGTAATTTGTATAAATTTGCCATCTGTTGTCATTAAAAAGGTGTTTGTAATACCACTTTGATGTGTCCTGATTCAATTAATAGTAACTTTATTAAACTCGTTTTCGTAACATTTGTTTGCCTCTCTGTTTATACCATACTAGAGGCCCAGTGCACGAAATTTGTACACTGGTGGGGTCCTTAGTGGCTGCCGGCTGGCTGGGTACTTCCCCCAGCCTGTCCCACCCCTTTGTCGAACTCCTGGTTGAGGGGACAATTTGCATACTATGCTTTTATTATATAGGATAGAATATGAACAGAGTCAAGGGCATGCTTTTATGTTGTAAATGTAGATCAGAGTGTTCAAACTGGTGGGGATCTCTGGGAGGTACTTAGGAAGGGCTGGTAGACTCCATCTGCAATGGGCCCATCAGAATGTGTGTAGCAATGGGAAAAGAAAGCAGCTCCTTATCCCATGGCTTTTTGAAAAATTTATTCAGGGGTGAATGGGCTTCAAATACCTCTAACACTCCAAGTGTACCTGTCCACTTCTTGCCATCTTCACTGCTACCATCTGGGTCTAGAAGAGCTTCATTCCTCACCTGGTGCCTCTGACTGCTCTTTGCTGCTCTTGCTCCTGTAGTCATTTCACCACAAAGCAGCTTGAAGATGTCTTTACAAATAGTAGGTCATAATTAACAAAATAGAAACCCTCATACACAACAGACTGACAGCTGACAGGGAAGAGGGCTGAGGGGCTGGGTGAGAAAGGTGAAGGGATTAAGTAAAAAAACAACTTGGACATAGTGGTATGATGATTACCTGAGGAAAAGGGGAGGGGTTGGGGAAGGTAGAAGAAGGTAAAGGGGATAAATGGTGATGGAATGAGATGATGGGTGGTGAACACAATAAAATATACAGATACTGTATTATAGAATTGTGCACCTGAAACCTATATAATTTTATTAGCCAATGT
>NW_006296063.1:47113-51027 GCF_000327345.1 Myotis davidii
AATGCCATCCCTGCTCAAAATCCTCCAAATAGCTGCCAGTCTTACTCAGAGTAAGATCCAGACTTCATACACAGCCTGCAAGTGGGGCCACTTAAACTTCATTAAACCTCCCATCTTCACTCCTACTTCACAGCTTTGCATTGGCTGTTCCCTCTGCCCAGGGCCCTTCCTCCCAGATCTTTCCAGGGCTGGCTTTTTTTCACCCTTTTGGTCACAAGTCTTATGTCAACTCCCCACAGGGGCTCCCCTGACCACCTAATCGAAAGTTGCAAGTCCCTAATGTCTCTCACAATATCTAACATTGGATGAAATTATCATGTTTATTTGTTTATCTACCTCCCTCCACTGAAATGTGAATTTAGGAGGGTAGGCACTGTCTTGTTCACCACAGAATCTCTAGTGCTTAGCACTTCTTTTAGTCAACTGCAAGTAACAGAAAATGCAGTTCAAACTGGCTTGTACAAGAGAAAAGGCCAGAGATGGGGCTAGCCCACAGGCACAGTTTAATTAGGGTGCCCGCTCCATTTCTCTATGATCCTCTCTGCACGTCCTTCTCAATGTGTTGACAAAGTCCTGAGGCTGCCTCCCCCACCCCCATCACCATGATGACAAAATGGCTGCAGCTATTCCAGGGCTTTAATCAGTACATTACAGTTACTAACCACTGAGTAAACCCTCTGGATTTTACTTTGAATTAATTCAGGTTACATGCCCAATTCTGGTTACGTGCCCACCTGTGAAACAATCACTTTGGTCAGGCAATGCCAAAGCATTGGGTTTATATGTGGACAAGTGCCCAGTCCCAATTCAATTACTTGGGGATTGTATTGGTTAAATTAGGCCACTGGGTACCCATCCTGAGGAAGGGGTTTGATACTGGGGAGGCTCCCAGCAATGTTCTCTGCAGGGCTCAGCAAACTTGTTAAGTGAATAAGGCAATATGAAGTACCTGCATTTACTGTGTATGGAGATATGGATATGGCTGAGGCTACAGATATGTAGGTATATATAGACATAGATATGAATGGAGGGATGGGAGGCATGCACCTTGGGGCGTTGAACGAATGTCAGTGTCAGGATAAGACAGAGCCAAGGGCAGAGCCATCCTCCAGCGGACCTTACAGCTGTGTGAGGGCTTGGCCCCTAATAAGCGGGCAAGATATCAGCACAGTCCCTCTGTACCAGATTTTTTCAGGAAAAAGACTGAAACAGTTGGAGAGTCATCAAATTCTCCCATCTGTACCTGTGGCTCTCTGTTCCCAGGACTCTGCATTCTTTTCTGAAGCCCCAAACACATTCTTTCTCAATCACTCCCTACCCCCACCCCTTACCAGGCATCTGGGATTCTTTGGAAACACTGAGATATGTGGGAGACATACTCTAGGCCTGCAAACAGCAAAGTAGCAGGGTAGCTGCTTGTGCTCTTTGTGGATGTGGCGCCCAGGGTTTTCCTGTTTACTGAGGTCTCACAGAATGTAACAACTGCAGTCGTTCAGCTAGGATCCCACTTAAAACATATTCTGAAGACAATAATATAGTGGCAGCCTGAAGCTGGTTCCAGGAACACTTGCCCTTGCTCTGCTGTGTGACTGTGTAATTATCAGCAACACCATCAGGTCTGGCCTGTTATGCAGAAAACCAGAAAGAATTAAGAGTAGAAACAGAATCTGATTTTCTCGGGTATGTGTAAACTACAGAAATATGTACTGTATTTAAACAAAAATGAATGTTACATGGCCAGATTTTGTTGCTTTAAAACATTCACAGTAGAAAATGAAAATCTTTCAGGGGCTGTGAAAAATGAAGTCTGTTCACATTTTTTTTATTCCACTAGGGGCCCAGTACATGAATTCATGCACCTTGAAAGGCTGTGAGGCTGCAGTGGGCACAGGGTGGGTCTTGGCCCATCCTCCATGCCCCCACCTGGCCCCTCCCACTGCGGCCTCCAGTTCTCTGTCTGCTTGCAGCCCTGCTCCCACTGCTGCCGCTCCCACATGCTGACGGCGCTGGCAGAGGGTGTGAGTGGGGCCGATGCCAGCAGCAAGTAAGAGTGCCGGGTGGGACCGCAGCACGCAGAAGCAAAGAATTTTCAGTAACCACCAGAGACTCACCCTGATGACAGTGACCCAGTGACCAGCACCCCCGCTCACCTGCTCCACCATCCCACCACGGTCGATGCCTGCCATGTTCTGCATGCGCCCCCTAGTGGTCAGCACATGTCATAGAACTGGTTGTTTGGTTGTTCTGCTGTTCAGTCTATTTGCATATTAGCCTTTTATTATATAGGATTTCTTTCCTAAAAATTGGATGTAGGACAGACTGACTGCATTACACCTTTTTCCCCCCTAGTATTTCTTCTGCATCTACTTAGAGACACAGTCCTCATCCTGTGCTCTTGGCTCACTCTTCCCTCCCAACACACCTTGAACCAACTAGAAGTAAGATTAAAAGTTGAGTGGGAAAGGAATAGAAGAATCAGTAAAATGAAACAAGCAGGAGAAGTTATACCATTTCTTCCATCTGAATTGAAAAAAAGGATCTGGTGGGGATTGCCAGCTGTGATAGGCACACTTTGCAGATACCTCCAAGAATCCCACTGACTGGTGTACAAGCCTTTGTATTCCCCTCCCCTTGAATATGGATGGAACCTGTGAATATTATGGGAGAGTTACTCCCTTGGTTTTGTTACAATGTTAGTGTGCTTGAGCTGCCATAACAAAGTACTACACAGACTGGGTACCTGAAACAACAGGAAATTTATTTGTCACACTTCTAGAGTCTGAAGTCTAAGATCCAGGTGTTGGCAGGGTTGGTTTCTTCTGAAGTCTCTCTCTTTGACTTGTAGATGGCTGTTTTCTCATTGTGAGGCTGGACATCTCACATGGATGTCCCTCTGTATCTGTATGTCCTAACCTCTTCTTATAAGCACATAAGTCATATTGAATTAAACCCCATTTTAATGACCTCAGTTGATCATTTTTATATAGACCCTTTCTCCAGAATACAGCACATTCTGAGGTACTGGGGGTTAGGACTTTAACATGAATTTTGTGGGGACACATTTCAGCCCATGACAGTTTTGCTATACTAGAGGCCCAGTGCATGGATTTGTGCAACATTGGGGTCCCTCAGCCTGGCCTGTGGGGATTGGGCTGAAACCAGCTTTCCAACAACCCTTAATGGGTCCCGGATTATGAGAGGGCAGTTCTTGGGTGACCCACCTCAGAATCAGGCTCCCTCCTCTATGGTTCCAGGTGCATCACCACATCACCTGAGAACCATAGCTGCCAAGTCACTGCAGCTTGGCAGCTCCTACATTGAACGTCTGCCCCCTGGTGGTCAGTGTGCATCATAGCTACCAGTCAGATCATCTGCCCCCTGGTGGTCATTACATGTCATAGCTACAGGCTGGTCATCTGGTTAGCTGATCGGCGGGTTGCTTAGGCTTATATATATATATATTAGAGGCCTGGTGCACAAAAATTTGTGCACTCGGGGGGGAGCATGTCCCTCAGCCCAGCTTGTGCCCTCTCACAGTCTGGGACCCTTCGGGGGATGACCATCTGCTGACTGAGGCCTGTTACGGAGGGGATTGGGCCTAAGCTGGCAATCAGACATTCCTCTGGCAGCCCGGCAGCCCTAGGGGGATGTCCACTTGCAAGTGGGGAGCAGACCTAAGCTGCAGTAGGACATCCTTAGGGCTGCTGAGGAGGCAGGAGAGGCTCCCACCACCACCACTATACTGGCCGCCATCAGCCTGGCTTGTGGCTGAACAGAACTCCCCCTGTGGGAGCGCACTGACCACCAAGGGGCAGATCCTAAATTGAGCGTCTGCCCCCTGGTGTTCAGGGGGATAGAGGCCTGGTGCATAGGTGGGGAGCAGCTATTTTGCCCTGAAGGGTGTCCTGGCTCTG
>NW_006296063.1:51266-52519 GCF_000327345.1 Myotis davidii
AACCTTGGCTTCCTCCATCACTGGAGCAAGCAAGCCTCCTGTTCGCTTCAGCTGCCTGGCTGCCGGCCGCCATTTTGGTTGGCAGTTAATTTGCATATCGCCCTGATTAGCCAATGGGAAGCATGTCGGAGGCACAATTAATTACCATGTTTGTCTATTATTAGATAGGATAGTGTGGTAAGCAGAATAATGGCTCCCCAAAGATGTTCACATCTGACTCTCTGGAACCTGTGAATATGTTATGTTATCTGAGCTGTTAAAGGGTAATTAAAGTTGCAGATTGAATAAAGGTTGTTATTTAACTGACCAAGAGTATCCAGAATTATCTGGGTGGACCTAATGTTATCACAAGGGTCTTGTGGTAGGCCAAAAAAGGACATC
This sequence comes from Myotis davidii, assembly GCF_000327345.1. Classification (NCBI taxonomy): domain Eukaryota; kingdom Metazoa; phylum Chordata; class Mammalia; order Chiroptera; family Vespertilionidae; genus Myotis; species Myotis davidii. The sequence continues at coordinate 51,648 of NW_006296063.1, forward strand.
CCAAAGATATATTTACTTAATAATTCCCCAAATCTGTGACTATTACCTTATATGTCAAAAGAGTGGATATCCTATCTAATAAAAGACAAAAAGGGTAATTAACTGTACCTCTGCTAAGCTTCCCATTGGCTAATCAGGGTGATATGCAAATTAACTGCCAACAACGATGGCGGTTAATTTGCATACATAGGCACAATGATGGGAGGCGAAAGGGGAAGGACAGAAGAAGCCGCCTGCTGCTGATGGTGATCAGAAACCCAGGCGGCAGGCAAGAGCTGGGTGGCAGGGCAAAAGCAGAGAACCCCGGCCGCCTTTGCCCTGCATGAACTATGCAGCTGGGAGAGTGGTGTGGGGCCACTGGGAGCAGGGCAGGAACTTCCCGGGGTTTGCATCAGGCAGCAGAGAACAGGTGCAAACTATGCAGCTAGGAGAGGGGCACCGGGCCCCTGGGAGCAGGGCAGGAACTTCCTGGGGTGGGCGTCAGGCAGCTGGGTGCGGGGCGCGAACTTCTGCCCCGTAGCTGCTTGCTCATTCACTTACTTGCTCATCCATTCACTCATTCACTCACTCATTATTCACTCACTCACTCAGCAAACCCTCTCAGGTCCCTGGCACCAGGCCAGGCACTGAAGTTGAAGCAGGATAAGACAGAGCTATGTCATCAAGATGTTCATAATTGACAGAGAAGCATCAATCAGACTGTCAAACCTCAGAGGGAAGGAGAAACCAAGATGGCAGCATAGGTTAACACCGGAGTTTGCTGCCTCGAACAACCAATTCAAAAATTACACCTAAAAGACGGAACGGACATCATCTAGAACCACAGGAAGGCTGGCTGCGTGGAAATTCTAAAACTAGGTGGAAAAAGACAA
>NW_006296063.1:52683-78552 GCF_000327345.1 Myotis davidii
TGTTTTATTATCTATATATATATAAAACCTTAATATGCAAATAGACCAAACAGCAGAACAACCAAACAACTGAACAACCCATCGCGATGACGTTCACTGACCACCAAGGGGTGCACACAGAACATGGCAGGTGTGGGCCACGGCAAGATGGTGGAGCAGGTGAGCGGGGGCACCAGACCAAAGCAGGGTGCCAGTCGCTGTCATTGAGGCAAACCTCTGGTGGTTACTAAAAATTCTTTGCTCCTGTGTACTGTGGTCCTGCCTGGTGCTCGCACCCGCTGCCGGCACCAGAGCCACCACTCACACCCACTGCCAGTGCCCACCCTGCTCGCACCCATAGTTGGTGCCAGAGCCGCTGCTCGCATCTGCAGCTGTTGGCCCCAATCACCTTTGAGGGCTTCTCCACCTCCCCCTGCTCTGCTGGCCCCGTTTGCACCCGCAGCTGGTACTGGAGCCGCCATTCGCACCTGCAGCTGGCGCCAGAGCTGCTGCTTGCACCCACTGCTGGCGCCGGCCCCAATCACTCCGTGGGTGCAAGTGGGGCCAGTGCCATCAGCAGGTGGGAGTGGCGGGGGCCACTCCCAGCCCACAGTTCCTTTCAAGGTGCACGAATTCATGCACTGGACCCCTAGTTACCTTATATAGGAAAATATGCAATTAATTTAAGGATTTGAGAGGAGTTTATCTGGATTATCTTGGTGGGCTAATCTTTTATAATCCCTCGTAACGTAAATCCAATCACATGTATCTTTATAAGGGAGCTAAAGGGAGTTTGAAGCAGACCCACACATAGGAGACCATGTGAAGAAAGGTAGAGACTGGAATGATGCAGCCATGACCCAAGGAAGCCTGGGACCAGCAGAAGCTGGAAGAGGCAGGGGTGGATCATTCCCCAGAGCCTCAGCTTTGTCAATGCCTTGATTTCAGGAACACTGAAATAAATTTTCATTGTTTTAAACCACCAGATTTATAGTAATTCGTTATGGCTGTCACATGATACTAACAGAAGTCCTTAAAAGTGGAAGAGGGAAGTGCAAGAGGAAGTCCCAGTGGTGGGATGTGAGAAGGACTTTGGCTTTCAAGATGGATGAAGGGAGTCATGAGCTAGGGAATGTGGACAACCTTTAGAAGCTAGAATCCCATGATTGCAGTTCTCTGGATAAGTCAATGGCTCTTCAAAACACCAACTGCCCAATGGTATGATTAAGAGAGTTCCAGGGGAATTTCATAATTTGGTTGTCAAGCAAGCTGACCCCACCCCCAATTTCTGCCTGAGCAAGCTCTAGTGGCCCATGCATTCCATGTAGATAGGCATAACATTCAACCAATTATGCTCACATTTGTATGCTCAGTACCCTGCCATAAGCCTAGCACAGAATAGGTGTCCAGTACATGTGTTGAGTGAATAAAATGTCATTCCATATTATGTCCCTCTCTATTGAGTTTGGCATTAGTATATGCTTTCTGTTTCCTTGAACCCCTGAGGCAGATGGGCCTGCTGTGGACAGAGAGTCCTAGGGGCAGGTACAGCCCAGCTGAGTGCTCACTCCACACTGGTGGCAGGGTGACCTTCAGAATTAGGCCCTATAGCTGCCCTCGACATAATGTTTTCTACAGAATAATGCACATTATTTGTATTCAATATCATTCAAACACATGATTCTTTATATGTCAGAAATAGATGTAGTTTTCATTCTAGAAGGTATGTGCAGTTTCTGTTAATGCAGTGGATTTTGTTTTTGCAGTGGATTTTAAAAGTTTAATTTGTAGTAATTCTGTAACAACAAGTGATTTTTATGTTGTTATTGGTTTCATTTAGTTGATTTTACTAATAATAATCAGTAAACTAATAAATTACCTCCAATCCGATTTAGCCATAGACCATTGGCGTGGTTGTTTCAGGAGGGCCCCTCTAACCAGAAACAACAGATATTTTAATTGTCACATTGAATTCAAGGAGCAAGCTTTCTGAAACTTGATCACATGTTAAAATGCATGTAATTATTTGGACAAAAACCGCACTGGTATATTGAATATTTATTTATTTTCATGATGAATATATAATGTGGGTTTTGGTGCTTAATGAGATCTCTCTGTACTAAGTAACAGCCTCTTTGGGGGTAAAGTGATTATCTTCCATGGTCTAAAGATGTTTAGTGCATTTTCTGAGAATATCTCAGGCTGTCCCTTGTAAACTGGACCGTGTTGAACTTTCTATTCCAAAATCTGTGAATTGTATAAAGTCCTAAATGAAAACCACATTACATTTAGAAATTCTTTTTTTTAATTTATTTTTTTATTACAAAGGGTGTTACATATGTGTCCGTTTTTTCCCCCCTCCCAAGACGGTCCCCTAGCCTCCCCTATCCCCCAGTGTCTTATGTCCATTGGTTATGCTTATATGCATGCATACAAGTCCTTTGGTTGATCTCTTACCCCCCTACCTCCCGCCCCCGGACCCTCCCCGGCCTTCCCGCTGCAGTTTGACACTCTGTTTGAGGCAGCTCTGCCTCTGTATCTATTATTGTTCAAAAGTTTATAATGGTCTCAATTATCCATGAATAAGTGAGATCATGTGGTATTTTTCCTTCATTGACTGGCTTATTTCACTTAGCATAATGCTCTCCAGTTCCATCCATGCCGTTGCAAATGGTAAGAGTTCCTTCCTTTTTAGAGCAGCATAGTATTCCATCGTGTAGATGTACCACAGTTTTCTAATCCATTCATCTACTGATGGGCACTTAGGCTGTTTCCAGATCTTAGCTATGGTGAATTGTGCTGCTATGAACATAGGGGTGCATATATCCTTTCTGATTGGTGTTTCTGGTTTCTTACATTTAGAAATTCTTTGATAGACTTTATTTTCAGTGGAATTTTAAGTTCACAGCAAAATTGGGTGTAAAGTATAGAGAGTTCTTATATATTCTCTTAACCTTCCCTCCAACTACCCCTACCTTCAACATCTCCCACCAGAATGGTACATTTGTTATAATCAATGGACCAACATTGACACATTATGATCACCCAAAGTCCATAGAACACATTAGTGTTCATTCTTGGTGTTGCACATTCTATGGGTTTGGACAAATTTATAAGGAAACGTGTCTGGCATTACAGTACTAGAATAGTTACACTGCCCTAAAACTCCTCTGTGCTCTACGTATTCATCCCTTCTCCTTCTGAACCCCTGACAACTTCTAATCATTTTATTGTCTCATAGATTTGCTTTTCTCAGAATGTTATATATTTGGAAACATACAGTATGCAACTATTTCAAATTGGCTTCTTTCACTTAGTAAAATGTATTTAGGGTTCTTCCATATATTTTTATGGCTTCATAGCTCATTTCTTTTTAGTGCCCAATAAGATTTCATTCTCTAGATGTACCATAGTTAATCCATTCCCTTCCTGAAAAGCATTTGGTTGCTTCCAGGTTTTGGAAATTATGAATAAAGTTACTACAAACATCTGTGTATAGGTTCTTGTGTGGACATAAGTTTTCAACTCTTTTGGGAATTGTGATTGCTGAATCTTATGGTAAGAGTATTTTTTTTTTTGTAAGAAACTGCCAAACGGTCTTCCAAATTGGCTGTACCATTTTGCATTCCCACCAGCAATGAATGCGAATTCTGGCTTCTCTACACCCTCACCAGCATTTGGTGTTATCAGTGGTCTGGATTCTGGCCACTCTAATAGTTGTGCAGTGGTATCTCATTGTTTTCCTTTGCATTCCCCTAATGGCATATGCGTTTGAGCTTTTCGTGTGTTTATTTGCCATTTGTATAGCACATCTTTATAATAAATATTTTTTAAAAATGTATAAACCTGAGAAACTTTTCAAATATTTTAAAAAGTCTTCTTATTAATTTGACTGCTGCTTACCATTCCTATTACTAAGAAACATTTTGTAAAATCCAAAGGATGCTGGTCAAGGAGACAGAACATCTGGATTCTGGTCACTTCTTGCCACCAAACATATCCTCTTAGAAAAGTTATTTACCTTTCTGAATCTCAGTGTCTTCTATAAAGTAAGGGAAATGGCCAAAATAATTTCAAAAGTTCTTGCAGCTCTGACTTTCTTTTATTTTTGTATTTTATGTTGTGCACTAGAGCGGCTCCTCTCAATATACAGAAATCTGAGCTGTTTGATTGCCTGTGGTAGATTTAATATTGTCATCTTGAAAATTTTCCATTTTTTATTCTGTTCTGAAATAAAGAACTTTGAGTGAGGCTGAAGCCTAGCAACCAGCTCTCCTGAAATATCTCATTGAATGTGATATATGTAGAGTGTATCAGGGGAGAGTAAATACAGCAAAAATGGTAACCATGCTTCAGCATTAATTTCACTTGATGACTCACCCACTCTGTCATCCAGAGATGGCATTGATCTAAATTGTGACCTTTTCTTCTATCTCATATCATTAAAATAATGCCAGCAAAAGGGCAGTGACTCACCACTGGAGCAGATTCTCCCTGGGAAAATTAACTGAGCTTTGTCATGGACATCTTGGCCAAAGGATTTTTTATGAGCAAGCCCTTCCTTTGCCCAGGTAGTTTAAGGGCCTCTTCTATAACAAGTCCTATGGATTCAATGTAGCTCGACCATATTATTTTGTTGATTCTTTTGCCTTCTGGCAGTACCTCAGGCTTTGAAGGCACAAAGGAATTTTCCACTGAATCAGTTGCTATTCGTCATTGCCTTTGTAATTGTAAGGGGCTTTTAGGGGGTTTGCTTTGTGCTCTGGAATAGCTTTCATACACAGTTTATGGACACAAATCCCCCTATGGATAGATATTAAATGTGTGTGTACACTTGTAGAAGTGGATACTCAGAGTGACAGGAGTGTTGAAATCAGGAGGGGAAAAATAATGGAGTTTGGGTATTAAAAATAAGACCCAATAAGTACATCCAGTTTGCTTATTATTTCAACATACCCTTGTCTGATTAAAATATGCCATGACAATATTTAAAAAGACAAATAATTGTCATTTGTGTTTAATTTAATCCACACTTCCCTAGCCTACCAAATTCTAGAAGGCACTTGGTATAAATGCTTATATTACTTTTGTAAAATACTAACATAAGATTGCGTGTACTTGAAAACTTGATAAATACCTCACACTGATGTACAGCAGACATCTCACGATCATCAAGTGTCAATCTTCATTGCACATTTGAGGCCCAGAAAGAGGAAGTAGCTTGCTGAAGCTCATGCAGCAAATCATGAAAAAGCCGAGTGTCACTTCCATCTCCACCTCCTGGGAATAATGTTGAATGCTCAAGAGAGTGTTAAATGATATTCTGCGCCATCTGCTTAAGAAGTATATAGTATATTTAAAATGAACAAACAAACTTGAAACAGATTCATAGATACAGAGAACAGACTGATGTTGCCAGAGGGGAGAGGGTAGGGGACTGGGTAAAAAGATGGAGGGATTAAGAGGTACAAATTAATAGTTACAAAATAGTCACAGGGATGTAGAGTACAGCATAGGAAATATAGTCAATGATACTGTAATAGCTATGTACGGTGCCAGGTGGGTACTGGAAATATTGGTTTTGGGGGGCACTTTGTAAAGTATATGATTGTCTAACAACTATCTTGTACACCTGAAATTAATACAAAATAATATTAAATGTAAACTGTAATTGAAAAATAAAAAAGTATGTAGTGTATTTAAAATATTGCTTTCCCAAATGGTACCAGTATTTAAGCTCTGGGGTTTCCAGAGTGTAAATTAAGATATTTAAAAAATTCTCTTCTATGGCCCCTCTTGGTCTCCAGTAAAGGAGGTACTTTTAGATTCACGTCGTGTTTGTAAGTCAGCAAGATTGATTTCCATGAGAGACATGAGAAAGTTGGTGTCATAACTCCATGAAGCACCATGTATGGACTTCCACCTTGGCATAAAATACTAAGAAAGTAAAGGAAATAACATTACTACTGTGCTTTCGTCAAAGTCAAGGAAATAAAATCCCTAATGTGTGGTAGTAAGAGGGCAATTATCACCTTTTAGTGGTAATATAAACTTTTATTCCTGGGTTAGGTTACAAGTCATTGTCTGACCATTCTTTTTTATAAATGTATTTCCTAGTAGTTACAAGTGTTTTTCTATCTAAAAGTTTACAGCCTTTCACAAGAAGCCTGCCTGAATGAAAAGTAGATAATTGAGTAAATTGTTAATGTTTCAGAATAGATTTAATGAATTTTAAGAAAACTCGGGGCAGTTCAATAACTGGTTGAATCATCAAGCGCAAGTGAAGCTTCTGAGGCTATAAATAGCAGTGTTTACAGGTTTCAGCAATCCACAGGGAAGAGGCAGTTAGATTCAATTCTGCCAGTCACATCCTACTTTGCATAATTCTCGAGTTCATTTTTCTGTAGGCTAATTCAATAGAGATCAGATTTTATTCATTCATTCAGGTATTAACTCATCACATATTTAGTGACTACGTTCCATGTGCCAAATCTGAGGGTGGGGGGAGACAGAGAGGCATTAAGGATATGGTGCCTGAATACAAGCAACTCCCAGACTGGACAGGAGAAAAGGCAAGTAACTAGGAGCACTCCCTTTTGAGAAGTGCTCCAGTAGATGGCTGCAAGTGCTGTGCTGGAGGCACACAGGAGTAGTTCCCCTAGGGTTGGGGAAGTTCACCAAAGGCTTCATAGGTGAGGTGATACCTGGCTATGTGGGGTGGGCGGGGAGCAAAGGGCTTGGCAGTAGCCAGTGGAAGTGGGGCTGGAACTGGGAGGAGGGCATATCAGGCACAGGACAGAGCAGGGGGTATGATATCAGCTGGGAAGGTGGCAGGATGAGGACACAGAGGGCCTTGTGAGTGAAAGAAAAAGGCCTAGAGGTGGAAGTGAGTTCAATATGGCTGGAAAAAAAAGCTGTAGAGCTTCAAGGGCAGAGAGTAGGGGCAGATGCACGGGACTAAGGAAAAGGAGATTTGGCAACAGGGAGCCAGAGAAAGGTTTGGGGCAGGAGAGGGACATGATGAAACCTGGACTATTAGAATGCTCCCTCATGAACAGTGGGGAGAAGTGTTGGGATACTTCAATAGTTCCCATAATTTTGCCAATACAAGCTGTGCTGCAGTGAACAACCTCATGCAAGTCTCCTTGGGCACAAGAGAAACCATAGAAAAGCAAACAACTTGCTCCCTAGTTGGGGAACAGCTGGGTGATTTGTGACTTATTCACACAATGGCAAAAGTAAATGAAGCAACTCTATGTGTATCAACATGGATAATAGTGAAGTGGGGAGGAAGTTGAAAATAGGCTATATGCACTGCAATACCATTTATGTAAAGTTTTAAAACACAGAAAACAATGGAGTATATTGTTTTAGATACACAAGTGCAACCAAGTACCAGGATGTATAGAACATATACCTGTCCCAGGGTATCTGGTACCTCTTAGGGGAAGGAGAAGGAAGCAAGATTTGGCCTTCAGCTATTTGGAAAAGCTTTATTTATTTAAAAATTTACCTGAAAAAAGATTTACCTGAAGCAAGTGTGGTAAAATGTTATCATTGGTTAAATCTGGTTGTGGAGACAGAGGCGCCTGTCATATTATTTTCTGCACTTTTTAGTATGTTTTAAGTATTTCAAGCTAACAATTTAAAGTAGGAAAAAAGTACCAAAAGAGGCCATTGTATTATTAGTGTATTCTTGGCTGCAAATAAGAAAATAAGAAAGGTGAAACAATAGTGGGATTTTTTAGTTTTTATTATCCCATCAAGCGTGGACGAACCCTTTGTGTGCCAAATTTGGCCTGCTTCTTGTATTTATATGGCCCATGAACTGAGAATGTTTTCATGTTTTTAAATGGTTGAAAAAAATCAAAAGAAAAGTATTCTGGGGATTTGAAAATTATATAAAATTCTAACTTCAGTGCCCATCAATAAAGTTTTATTGGTGCACAGTCATGCCCATTCATTTAAGTATTGGCTATGGCTACTCATGTCCTTCAAGGGCAGAGCTGAGTTAAGACAAAGATGGACTGCAAAGCCTAAACTATTTACTCTCTGGCCCTTTAAGAAAGAGTTTGCTGTCCCCAGCCTTTTAACAAAAGTGACCAGAGTTAAATGGTTCCAGGATTGGTTAATTCAGTATTGTGATAATGTTGGGACTCCAGGTGGTTCCCCAACTGTATTCAAGGTTGCCATATTTTTGCCACAGCTATGGCTGCCATAGCTCTAAGCACATGGCAGTGTCCAAATGTTGTGGTAGGATGGGTGGGGACTTGCCTCACATATCTTTCACTTTTTCACAAGGAGGATTTTCTTTACCAGAAGCTTTTTAACAGATTCCACCTTAAATCCTACTGGTCAGAAATTGGTCACATGTTCATTCTGGGGCTGAGGGGAGGAATAGCCAGATTTCCTGAGTCCACAGGAAGGCTTTAGTTAGGAGGTAAGAAGGGATGGAGTAGCAGATGGATAGGCAATAGTACCTGTCCCAAGTATAAACTTAAAAATGGAAAGATTGGATTGGAAGGGACAAGAGTGGATGTGGGGAGACAACTTATGAGGCCAGTGGCCAGGGGCATCAGCCAGGAAAGACAAGATGAAATGGTGGGGACTTGGACCAAGGGCATTTCACGGAGTGGAGCTGGTTGGATTCTGGGTATATTTTGAAGGATGAGCCAGTGGACTGTATGTTGGAGGAAAGAGGTGAATTAAGCATGACTCCAGGGTTTCTGGCTTGGACAATTGGGTTGTTATCTGAGGAGATGGGCAGACACAGTTTTTGTGTAGAGGTGAGGAGTAGGTCTCAAGGTCACTGCTTCGCCATATTTCCAAGTAATAGAGAGTTGAGAAAATAAAGTAGAGGCCGTGTTTTTGCTTAAAAGAGTTATAACTCAGTGTTGTTTTTCTATTCTGAAGAAATAGTCATTCATGACACAATGTAATGATCCTATATAATAAAAGAGTAATATGCAAATTGACTGAACAGTGCAACAACTGGTTGCTATGAAGCACACTGAGCACCAGGGGGCACACACTCCTGGGAGCGGGTCTAAGCTGTCAGTTGGACATCCCCCAAGGGCTCCCAGACTGTGAGAGGGTGCAGGCCAGTTTGAGGAACCCCCCACCCCAGTGCATGAATGTCATGCACTGGGCCTCTAGTGTCATATATGGGTCCAGTATTTGCAGTTTACAAAGTGCTTTCATATCACCTTTTCATTTGACCTCCATCTTTGGAAATTGGTATGACAGGATTCATTCTCATTTTACTGGATTCAGAGAGGGGAAGTTTAAAGGTTGGAATGGAAGGTGTGTCCTCTCCTAGGTCAAAAGGGGACTTAAAACTATGCCTCGTCTTTTACTAGCTCCATGTTTGCTTTTGTTTACTTTTGGCGTACACCCAGCTAAGACTCCACTTTGTGTTATATCTCTTTAATATTGTACACAAACTTTACATTAGTTTATATTTTAAAACATCTTTCTCTTATTTTAATATTTCTATTTCAAAAAAGCCAGGCAGTAATTTGTGTTGTTTGCTTATTTTTAGACAATTGCATGTACGTGTTTTGAATCATCCCTAAAAGCTTATTTCCACAGCATACAACAAAATTTATTAAATTGCTTTTTGAAGCAAGGCTGCTTTATCTCCCACTGAAACAATGACTCATGAGGTCCAACTAAGTCTCATTTTTATTCCTCCCACAGCAAGTAATTTAAAATGTGAGTTATAATGAAAGAAAAAGAGAGATCAATGAGAACAAACACACAAACTTAGAAAACTATCCCTTGCTTACGTCTTTGACAAGTTTTCCTGGAAGTGGAGTTACATGGGAGCAAGTAGCCACGTGTCTCTTAGCACCAAACCTTCTTATTGACAGCAGCATTGATAACTAGCATCTCCTTGGGTTGTGTAAATGGTGCAGGGAAGGTAGGTTTTGGCCCAATAAAAGGAAAGATTTTCTGATCCACCAAGATGCTCAGCTTTGGTACCTCTGACTTGGGTGTCAGTGAACTTCTTGCTGCATAGATGTGATCATCGGACAGAGAAGGCTGCTCCATGGTGGTGGTTTTTGTTGGTGTGAGGGGTGGGGTAAAGGACTTTTTATTTTATAGTGCATGGTCCTGGCATAGTGAAAGAATAGGAGGGAGCCCTGCTAATCTGAGCCATAGATCAGGGCAAGGTAAGTTCAGGTAGTAATGTGTGGCAGGAGAATGAAGCTTCTGAAGTAGAAACAATGTCCATAATTAAGAGCTTGTTTTGCAGTCACTTTTCACTTTATAGTTGGAAACATAGCACCTAGCACTCATCAGACACATAATGAACATTTGCTGGATACCCGCCTACAGTATTAGGAAGAGGAGGAATGAGTGAATGAATGGGCTCGTACATGACAGGGTATGGTGGAAGGAAGAGACATAGGAGGGATTCAAGATGCCTTAATGTGGACTGTTGAAGACTTGCTTTGAACTAAGGCAAATTTGGAGTCTGCATTCTATGTGAACCTAGTGGCTTAGCTACAAACCTGTGCCTTTTAGTTATGGGACAAGTGAGCATTTCATATGGTGCTGCTTCCGGTGGCAGTGGGAGTCAGGAGACTGTCCAAGCAGGGTTTTGATTTTTTGGTTTGTTTGTTTGTTTCCAGAAAGCCAGCAAAAAAAGTCTACTGAAATATATTGTCATTCCCCTTCTATCTGTCCCACTGCCCCCAACCCCTCCTGCAACACACACATTGGGTTTTAATGCTAACAGCTGAAATGCAATCAATTCATTTTTACTTTTTGCTTTTTTGTTGGGAAATACTTTGCTCCTTGCTCCAGTGATTTTGCTAGCAATTTCACTAATAGAAAAGGAAGAAGGACCCGCAGAGAGGATGGATAGGTGATTTATAGGGGTGGGCACTGATAGCTCAATTTGTTTAAAAAACAATCAACAAACTTCTACTTAGAGATGTATTTATCCTTCTTGCTTCTCAGAAATACAAGGGTAGGTCACGCCCAGGGACTGAAGCTAGATGGAGACAATTAGGTTCACTCTTATTTTTTCCATTTTCAAGAAGCATGTCTCAGGAAAAAGCAATAGCATTAGGGAAAGGATATCACAAGTTTTGAGAGACACTTTTGGCTAATTCCAATAATCACTCTATGCCTTAATGTCTCCAAAAGTGAGTAGAGACAATGTCCACTGGTTGCACAAAGATTTGTACAAAGGACAGCCAGAAGACACTTGTCAGTTGTTTTGCACACTGCAGATGTGAATTCAAGGTGCCCCCTTATTTAGTCTATTACTCTTATTTGCAGACGGTGCTTATTTTAAAATTGACTCTGAAAAAAATGAACCCAAACAAAATGAAAATCCACCCCCATTAGTAGCATGGTCCCCTTTGTGAAATTGCAAATTTCACTCAAAGGCTACATTGTACAGAATATAATTACAATTTAAAAATATGAGCCTCTAAGAGAGCCACCTTGGAGCACCCATTTCATTACCCTTCCAGTCACAGCACAATTACCCCCTGAGGTGTTTGCTAAAGTTTATTAACTGCAGAACTGGGAACAGACAGACACATCCAACCCAAACACTCAGATGGTGAGCAGAAACCTGTCTCTTACGATTTCCATTGGTTACTGCTCAAGCAAATGCTAAAAGAAACCCCAAGCTTTCTGTTTCCACAGGAAACTTTTATTCTCAAGAGAGTTTTCTGAACTTTCCTCCCATCTGTGTCTTCTGGCTAACAGCAGCCCCCCTTTTGTATTTGCCCATATTTTCTTCTACATAGCTACTGAGTCCCAGTGTGCCTGACATTGGTCTTTACCTAGTGAACTTGATAAGTGAACCTCACTGCCACCCCAGGAGAAGTCAAGGTGTATAACTATTACCAAATATTAGGGATGAGTTACAAAAGTCCCAGAAAGATCTTCTCATCTTTTCAAGTCCAACATTCTTTTTTACCAAGTACTTCTAAACAGTAAATAAAAGAATGATTCATAATATAATAACTTCATTATTCTTTAATATTTTATTAATCTCCTTACTATAAATTAGGGGAATATGCTAAAAAAGAAGATGTTATTGCTCTTTCTGCCTCCATAATAAACAACAGTAATTATGTGATAAAATGCATCCCCCTTCTCTATAGGGAAGGGCTATCTGCTTCAGGAATGAACAAAATGAGAAGTTATGACATCACAATTTTTAAAATTAATATGAAGTTCTTGTCACAAAGGTATGGATCTTACCAATAGGGAGAATGTGACTAACTTCAAGTGAATTACAAATACGAAAATATCAGGCTGTCATTTACCTGTGCAGTTTGTTTGGGTTCTGTACAAGGGAGCCTTAGAGGCAAATGGCAATTGCAAAAAGAAGCACAGAAACAAGTAAACAAACAAGACCAAAAATCAAAAGAAAAAAACAAACACAAAACAGGCGCCACCCAAATTCTTACTAGCTGACCATATTTTCACTGACTTTTTACCTTAGAGCCAACAAAGCTGCAGAAGGGATCATAGAATCTTAGAGCTTAATGAGTCCAGAAGTTTTTAAAAAAAATTTAAATTTAAATAGACATCTTTTCCTACCAAAATGTATTGTGGAGGGTTACTATGAAAAAGTTTTGTGAGCGCTAGCTGTCTACCCTGGCTGAAGTGCATGCACATGTGTGTGTGTGTGTGTGTGTGCATGTGTGCACTTGTACATGCATGGAGGGATAAGGAATGTTCTCACACACCCAATATACCCTTGTGCAGCCCTTGAACACCTTTCTAGGAAGATCATGGCCTTGAGGAGCTTGGAAAAGAGCCTGGTCCATTCCAAACTACTCTGGTGATTGAGGGCTCAGAGTCTCAGAGCTGACCCTCTAATCCAGGCCCATGCATCCCAGACAGGGCTCCCGAGTTGATCTGTGGACATCTCACACCCACCCTTTTTTTTTTGGCCACTTTGACTGAGGAAATTTTTCCTGGCCACTCAAGGGTATTGGTATCATTAGCCAGCCCCACGTTTCAGATGTTAAGAAACTTTCTTGCTCTGGTGTTATTGCGGATCGAGTCCGAATTAAGTCTTAAGCATGAATAAGCTGTGGCCCATTTGTCCTTGATTAATTTCGTGACATTTATTCTACGATGGAAACTTAGAAGCTTGAAACATCCTTCCTCATTAATAATACATTTTTCCTTTTAGTATTATAAACATAATTCAAACCCCGATTAAAATGTCCAAATTTTTTCAGTAAGGAAAGAACATTTATATCTCAAATTTGTCATTTATTCTTATTCCAATGGTTGTCATCTCGATTAAATTGCTCATAACTATTTGGAATGTAGAAGCTTTGGCAGAATTGTAGAGTCATATATCAGAACCTGCATATACAGCATTATCTGATCTGTCTGTGTGGGTGGTGGTAAAGACGCCAACTTTAATACTGGATCATGTGCTATTTTTAGTACATTTCTGAGACATTATTAATTGAATTGAATTGAGCTTTGCTTCAACTCAAGTGCTTGGTCTGCCATCATTTAATTGATGAAACCTGGAACAGAACTAAAATCTATCGAAGTAGCCCAGTTGGTGTGGCTCAGTGGTTGAGCATTGACCTATGAACCAGGGGGTGATGGTTTGATTCCCAGTCAGGGCACATACCCGGGTTACAGGCTCCATTCCCAGTAGGGGGTGTGCAAGAGGCTTCCAATCAATGATTCTCTCTCATCATTGATATGTCTATGTCTCTCTCCCTCTCCCTTCCTCTCTGAAATCAATAAAAATATATTCAAAAAATAAAAGCTATCAAAGTAGAGTTAAATTTGTGGGTTAGTCTACTGTCTTGAAACCAAACAGCAGGATTAATAACATCCCATCAGTTCATTTATCTTGCTAAGAGAACCACTAAATAGGTACTGTGCAATAGCCTCGCCTCAATTCTTGAGCCATTCCAAAGGAAGATGCCAGGGTCTGGGCCAGAAGCACAACCTACTCACTCCACACCATCTGCAATGCTTTTGGTCCTCCCAGGAAGCCTCTAAAAGTTGTAATGGAATTCAATACATGCACACCAGCTGGCTTGGCTAAAGGCAAGCAGTGCCACTCACTTCTATTCAACAAACCACACTAAGTGCCTGTGGTTTAGCAAGCCCTGTACATGGCAACAGGGATATGCAGATGGACACAACATGGCATCATCTGAGTTTAGGGACAGAGGAAAGACAGAGGCATAGACAAGCAGCCCAATACTACATAGAAAGTGCACCACAGGAGGTATGGACATGATGCTTTGGGTGCATTAGAAGAAAGCAGCTAACTCAGGCTGGAGTGTGAGAGCAGCAAAATCCTGAGTTAGGTGAAGCTTCTGGAAGGCAGTGATGCCTGGGCTGATTCTTCTGTAAAAATTAAAATATCTCATTTTTTCTTATTATCAGAAGATTACTACTTCTAAAGAGCAAACAACAAAATCACTATAAAACCACCACCAGAGATAACCAATGCTTGCATTTGAAGTATATCCTTTGCCTATCATCTATCTATGTATATACACAAACGAGGGGCCCAGTGCATGAATTCGTGCAAATTGAAAGGAACTGTGGGCCACAAGGCTGTGGTGGGCACAGGGGCAGGCTCGGCCCATCTTCCATGCCCCTGCCTGGCCCCTCCCACCACAGCCCTGGTCCCCTGTCCACCTGCAGACATGCTCCCTCACCACTGCTCCCATGTGCTGACGACACCAGCCCTGCTCGCACACGCTGATGGCACAGAGCGATTGGGGCTGGTGCCATCAGTGGGTGAGAGAGGCAGCTGTTGCCCTGATTGCCCCACAGGAGCAGGGGGAGGTGAAGAAGCCCTCAGGGGTGATCAGGGCCAGCAGCCACTGCTCACACCCACTGTTGGTGCCTAGCAATTGGGACCAGTGCTGGGCACCAGCAGCGGGTGCGAACAACAGCTCTGGCGCTGGCTGTGGGTGTGAGTGAGCCATCAGCAGCAGCCACTGCTCGCACCCGCTGACTCCACCAAGCGATCAGGGCCAGCGCCAGGTGCTGGCAGTGGGTGTGAGCGGAACTGCGGGAGCAAATACTTTTCAGTAACCACCAGAGGCTTGCCCCAATGATAGTGACTGGCGCCCTGCCTTGGTCTGGCGCCCCTGCTCACCTGCTCCACCATCCCGCTGAGGCTGATACCCACCATGTACCACACTCTGCTGCCTGCTGCTGATGCCCACCATGTTCCATGCACACCCCCTGGTGGTCATTGCACATCATAGCAACTGGTTGTTCGGTTGTTCCGCTGTTCGGGCTATTTGCATATTAGCTTTTTAATTATATAGGGTGCTTTAAAAATGTTCTCAAAAAAGTGAGCAAATCATTTGTTGCTTCCTTTAAAAAGAATCTAGCCGCCGAAGCCGGTTTGGCTCAGTGGTAGAGTGTCGGCCTGCGGACTTTCTAACTCTCTATCTCTCTCCTTTCCTCTCTGTAAAAACTCAATAAAATATATTTTAAAAAAAAAAGAATCTAGCCATATGCAATGAATATTTTTCATGTAATTAAATATTATTCTACATAATATTCTTTGTATGGATATCCTAATTTACTTAACTGATTCTTTATTACAGGAATTTAAGTTGTAAAATTATCAGGATTATTAACTATGATGAATATCCTACACTTCATTTTTTTGTGAATGTATAATTATTTTCTTAGGATAGATTTCTAGAATGAAAATTGCTGGGTCAGGTATTTTAAGGCTAAATACAAATCAGTAGTGTCGCCGAAACCGGTTTGGCTCAGTGGATAGAGCGTCGGCCTGCGGACTGAGGGGTCCCGGGTTCGATTCCGGTCGGGGGCATGTACCTGGGTTGCGGGCACATCCCCGGTGGGGGGTGTGCAGGAGGCAGCTGATAGATGTCTCTCTCTCATCGATGTTTCTAGCTCTCTATCTCTCTCCCTTCCTCTCTGTAAAAAATCAATAAAATATATTTAAAAAAAAACAAAAAAAACCAAATCAGTAGTGTATAAGAGCTCCCATTTTCTCCCACTCTTGCTGATACAAGCATTGGCCATGTAAAAATATCTCTGGTAGTTAGCCTCTAAGATAGCCCTGATGATCCTCGCTGCCTGATGGTCACACTTTTGTGTGGTCCCCTCTCATAATAAATAAGACTGTCCTGTAAGATCAATGGGATGTTGCAGAAGTGACAGGTATTTACTTCTTCTTAAAATTAAATTAAATTAACTTTTTGGATATTTTTCTCTTTTTTTCTAACTGTATTGAGGTATAATTAACAAATAAAAATTACATATATTAAGGTACACAATTTGATGTTTTGCTTTATGTATATATTGTGTGTATGTCATCACAAGCAAGATAATTAATACCTATATCACCTTTTGTGTGTGTGTGTGTGTGTGTGTGCAGTGAGATCACTTAAGATCTATCCTTTTAGCAAATTTCAAATATACACAATAGTATTGTTAACTGTAACCACATTGCTGTACATTAGATCTCCAGAACTTGTTCATCTTGCATAACTGAAACTACACTTTGACCCAACATCTCTCCATTTTTTCCCCTACCTCCCAGCCCTGGGCAACTGTGCTTCTAAAAGTTCATTTGTTTTAGATTCTACATATACATGAGATCACTTAGTATTTGTCCTTCTGTGACTGGCTTATTTAACTTAGCATAGTGTTCTCCAGGTTCATTCATGTTGTCACAAATGGCAGGATCTCCTTTTTCAAGGCTGCAAAATATTCCATTGTATATATAACATATGTACTTCTGAGACTAGGTCATAAACAGCATTGCCACTTCTTCCTTTCTCTCTTGGCTTACTTGTTCTGAGGGAAGCCAACACCATGTCATCGGGACAGTCAAGCAAAACTGTGAGGGTCCATAAAACTGAGGCCTCCTGCCAACTGCCAGCACCAACTTGCCTGCCCATGTGAGTGAATTACCTTGGAAGCAGGTCCTCCAGTTTCATTTAAGCCTTAAGATAACTGCATTCTCAGAAGACATTTTGACAAAGATTCTAAGCCAGAAACACCCAGGTGAGTCACTCCCAAATTCCTGACCTGCAGAAACTATGAGGTTAGAGGGCTGACTGGGAGAGAGGCCAACATGAACCAAGTGCAGTTAGATCGTGGAGGTAGGAAAAAAATGAGTGAGAAGCAGCAGGGGATGAGTAATGAAAGTGGAATGTTCCATGTAATTTAGAATTAAAGAAAGTATTTTTTTCCCTGAGCTTTGTAATATAAAGGCAGCACGACTGATTTATCAGATAATAGGTTAAATTTTATTATCTCTTGCAAGAGAGTTGCTAAAATTAGACACTCTGAGTTTTTACTCTGTGCCAAGTGATGTGTGAATTGATACTCATTTTACTCTCCCAGTACCCTGGGAGGTATATAGCCCATTTTAAAAATGAAGAAACTAAGGGTCAGAGAAGAAGTCAAACAGCTTGTCCAAGGTCACACAGTCCAGATATGGCAGAGTGGAGATTTGGGCAAAGGTATGCCTGACTCTAAAAGTCCCTGCCCAACTTTTCAGTTATAGTGCTTCTGGGAGCACTCATGGGTACAAAAGAGCCAAGGGTAGTAGCAGCACTGAACTTCACACTTAAAAACAGTTAAAATGGTAAATTTCATGTAATGTGAATTTTACCACATTTAGAGAAAAAGAAGAAAAGTGAGTAACAAATTGATCTGCATACTTCAGAGAGAGAAAACTGCATGAAGATTGAGCAATAAATTTGATCCTTCATTTTATTATTAAAAGAGAAAATTCAGTATATGTCCAAGTTACTGTAATTTTAAATCACATTTTGAAATGGCTGTCACCTCTCTTTATTTCCTCTTTCTGTCTCCTCTCTTTCAGTTTTTTTAAAAAATATGTGGTGGTTTTTTAAAATTTATTTTAGAGAGGAAGGGAGAGGGAGAAAGAGAAACATCCATAGAATGCCTGCCTCCTGCATACCCCCTACTGGGGATCAAGCCCACAACCTGAGCATGTGCCCTAACTGGGAATTGAACTGGCAACCTCTCAGTGCATGGAACAATGTTCAACCAAGTGAGCCACACCAGCCAGGGCTCTCTTTTAGTTTTGAAACAGGTTTAAAGTGCACTTGGATAGGTGAAAGAACCTGTTTCAGTTGAGCACACTGTAAGGCCTCATGGACATCAGGAATGGATGAGGGCAGGGAGGAGGACAGGAGGGACAGAGTTAACCATTGAGAAATGTGATCAGGAATATGGAAATTAATTTTAAATATGATTTTAAATAAACCAACACAAAGAACATGAAAAGGCTGCTGCTTTGTGGCTTAGTCCTTGGGAAAAAATACTGCTTTTGACTTTTTTCCCAGGGCCTCTGCCTGAGGCATCTGACACTTCCTAAGAACAAGGTTGTAGCTTCAACTGAAGCACTGAATTATGAATTTGGATTAGCCCCTTGTGGGACTGTATGGTTTCTGGGGGCTCCTGTGGCCTTGTCAGTCCATGGGTCCAAGCCTCAAAGTCTCTTACCAGCAAGAGATCCTGCAATGTGGGAATGGTACTTTTTTTTTAAAGGACCAGATTACATGCTTGACAGGTGTTATGGGTTAAATTGTGTCCCCCCAAAAAATATATGTTGAAATCCAAACTCCCAGTACCTCGGAATGTGATCTTATTTGGAGATAGTGTTTATATAGAGGTAATCAAGTTAAAGTGAATTTGTTAGTGTGGGCCCTAATTCAATAAAGGAAGAAATTGGACACAGATACACACACAAATAGAACATCATGTGAAGACACAGAGAGAAGATGGCCATCTACAAACTAATGACAGAGTCATGGAATAGGTCCTTCCCTCACAGCTCTCAGAAGGAAGAAACCCTGTGCACACCTTAATCTCAGATTTCTAACCTCCAGAACCAAGGCAACAGATTTCTGTTGTTTAAACCATCTAGTTTGTGGTATGTTGTTGTTAATCCTCACCCAAGGATATTTTTCCATCGATTTTCAGAGAGAATGGAAGAGGAAGGGAGAGACAAAGAGAGAAACATCCATATGCGAGAGACACATCAATTGGTTGCCTCCCATACATGCCCCGACCAGGTCCAGGATCAAGCCTAAACCGAGGTATATGCCTTTGACCTGAATCGAACCCGGAACCCTTTAGTCCGCGGGCTGACGCCCTATCCACTGAGTAAAACCAGCTAGGGCTGGTGTGTGATACGTTTTAAACATTTATAACATCCCAGAAAATTAATACAACAGGTAAAGCAGGTTTCCCCCAAATTTCCTTCACTGGGAGCTGACAGTGTGTATGGCATATGGCTGTTCTTAGTTACTGCTCAACTCCTCCCCAGAATTCCTTTCACCTTCATCTCTAAGTCCCCCACTGAGCAGGCATTAGAGGTTCCAGGGAGGGGTCATTCTACAAAAGAGGCCTCAATCTCCAAGGTCATTCCTATCTCTTCCTAAGGGGCTGGTTCTGGTAGTGTAAGGAGAGTGAGAAGACTGGTGATAAAGGGTCTCTTTACCAAAGGGCTTTAAGCACATGTCTTGGAACAGGGACTGCATCCAGTGTCCTCACCTAGGTGATTGTCAGGGCCAGCCTGACAGGGTTGAGCCGGGCTGAGGAAGGGAGGTGGGAATTGAGAAAAGAAAGAAAGACAGGAAAGCGGGGTCGGGAGGACCCCAGTTCTCTTGAACTGAAGCGAGTTTATTAGCTCTACAATCCTATTTATACACAACACACTGAACAGGAGGACTGTCAAGAGGAATGTATTCTTTGTTCCTCTTACTCTCTAAGGGAGGGATACAGCAGAAGGACAAATTCTCAGTACAGTATATCTCAGTAAATAGGTACATACTTCTTGGCAAGCTATGAAAGGCTGTTTTCATTCTACAAATGTTACTCCCATTCTACTGATAATCGCCATCCAAACAAGTCTGGGAAAACTGTGTGGGTAAGGGTCCCAGCCTTGCTAGCCCCTACAGGTGCAAGGACCTTGCCAGCTTACATCTGGCCCCCAACAGGTGATTCATCACCAGAGCCTACCTGGGAGGTGGTAACGTTCCATTTACACAATCCCCCTCTTAATGAATTCTTGTCACTTACAAAGGGTTGTAAAATTCAGTGCTGAGATGGAGAGGCTATTCTAAGAACTTAAAATGCTAAAGACTTATTCATATGGACTCTCAATGCTCTTTAATCAGTATCACTTAGCTATTGCTAAGGTTTTAGTAAGTCCATCACCAGCCTCTCACCTCCTCTCAGTTCATTATTTCATGCAGTTAGAGTGCCTATTATGGGCAATATGTACTGTCATTAGCAGCTTAAACATGAAATTATGTTCAGTATATAGTTGGTGAAAGCACCTCTACTCAGCTCATCACGATTTTTCAACTAGGACCAAGGAAATTGCTGTCTGATTATTCTCTTCAGCCTCATCAGTTAAGGAGCCCTTTCCCATCCAGTGTCTAAAGACCTGACCAAAATAGGTTTTTTTTGTCTGAAAAGTTTGATCCTGACAAAATGAGATGAAGAGCTGTTCAAAGTGGTTCAGGGAACAAACTTTATTTCATCAAAGATCAGCATCTTTAAAGATCCTTCTTGGTTTAATTTCTCTCCAATAAGTTCCATTGCTTAAATTTGTATAAAATATATAGCAATTGTGGTAGCAAAGATGTCGTATTGAAAATTAAATCAAATGTGTTGTTTTTCTACTGAGATCTTGGCATTTTTTCACAAAGGTTTTTGCTTTTCTTTTTGAAAGAACTGTTACAGAGACGCAGCAAGGTAAGCTCTGTTTCCTAAGCAGATCTGTCCTCAGAATGGCTCAGTCCTCTTCTCTCTTTACTCTCTATCCTAGGCCATCTTGTCCATACCCCAGTTACCATCTTTGTGCTTGTAATGCCCAGCCCAGACCGCTCATCTGAATACCTTACCTGTCCAGCCACCTGCCTTTTGAACACCTCACTCAGTTGTCCCCCAAACTTTAAACTCATCTTGTAAAGGCAAGTAAAAAAAAGAAATTAACCATCATCTTATCCTGTGAACAATGCATCCATTTACGGTTAGGGTTCAAGGTCTGGAGGAGGGGCTGTGCACAAATGAATATAATTAGACAAGAAATATAAATTTAGAAGGCATGGGGAGTCAGGTGGAGACCTTATTCTCTAGCAGAGAAGCTTTCTCAACCCTAGGCCTGTCATCTTTTATGTACTTGAATACACATTTGTCCTTTAGCAAATCAAACAGGTATATCAGTGGTAAAGTTTGGTAAACAATAAAAGGATTATCAGGTTAGGGATTGCCTTCAGCCATTTGGCCAAAAGCAGAGCAATATTATTCTGATTTTCAGCCCTTGCTGCATATCAAAGTCCATTAGCCTTCCATTGGACTTCTTGCATAATTATGCTACTTGTTGGTCTTAGCCTCCGGCATTATCCCACCCAAATTTGCTTCATCTTCACTACCTAGCATCTCAGGGAATGGCACCCACTGATTTGCCAAACTCTGCAACTCCTTCAATTATTATCTGCAACAATTTCCCCTTCCTATCAATAGCCAAATGTGTTAAACTCAGTCTTCTAAATCTCTCTTACCTTCTCTGTCCTTACTATCTCTCTAGTTATTTAATGTCCCTTGAACAAAGAGATACCTATCTGGGATTCCAATGTTCTGAGGGGAATTCACATTATGACCCCATTCATGACTGGGTCTCTCCAAGTTTCAGAGGGTAGGCATCCCCTGGAACCTTTCCTGGCAGATGTGAATACTGGGCCTTCTTTTCTCAAGGGGATGTCTGGGGCAAGAGAAAGGGGAGAAATTCTGCCATGAAGCATGGAAGCAGGATGGATGGTGTTGTGCCTCTCCACAACCAGACACTGAAACTCAGCCAGGGGTAGATGGAGTAGGGAGCAAAATACATGCTTCCTGCTTGGGAGGCATTTCCCATCTGGTATCTGGGAGAAAGTGTGGGAAGCAGGACTGGGATTTATCCTTGGTGCCTCCCACCTTCCTTTTTTTATTCTCTTCTGATGTCCCCTAGGCACTCAGTACCCTGGCCTTAGGGGCCCACAATCATTTATTGCTACCTGAGCCATCTCTTCAAAGAAGCCCTGGATCCAAAATCAACCCCTTCACCACCTCCAATATTTATTTTCTCATTGGAATGGTGAGTTAACTTCAGCACTGTGATTACACCCAAGAATGGTCATGGCAAAAAGTCTGATTACTCACAACGCTAGCAGGGGATGACTCTTATTCAAAGGATAAGGAATGTCACCTTTCTTTCCCTTACTACTTTCTCAGCCTTGATCTCCAGAGTTTGGGCTGTACTAGAGAAATGTTTATGGTCAATGATGATGGTGATTACATAGATTGACTTTGTTTCCAGGGCTTTGTGTTCTAGTCTCAACTCTAACCCAAGAGAACACCAACAAGGAGGCATTTGTTTCTAAAGTGGGGTCAGAGGATCTGGGCTCTCATCTGAGCTTACTCTTGTTCATGTCACTAATGAAATGCTAGCCCAAGGGCTTAGTATTCATGTAGCATAGTCGCCTTCTAGGCACATTGGCAGATGTCCCAGTTGGGTAGAGAGCAAGAATAGTGTGCTGCTCCCACTCACTCACTTGCTCCCCAACTCTGTGCTTCTATACAGTCCCCTTTTCCCCCCCATCCTACGTAATTGGATTATTAGTCCTTAAGAATACTTTTTATTATAATATATAGCAGGCATACAAATAAGCAAAAAAGAGCAATACTGTACAGCTAATGCTTATATACCCACCACTCTGCTTAAGTAGTTAAACAGTACAAACGCAATTGAAGTCCTCTCTCCACCCTACCCTGATTTCATTCTCTTGCCTCCTTCCCTTGGTAATTGCTATTCTGAATTCAGTGGTTTTGATTCCTGTACCTCTCTCCATTCTTTTACTCATTATGTATATATTCATAAAAATATGTATTCTTGTTTGGCATGTTTTGAAGTCTGACAAAATGGTATCATACTATAAATTATGTTTCTGCAACTTGCTTGGTTCATTATCTATTCTTGAGATCCACCCATGTTGGTATATGAACTTTAGGTTCATGCATTTTAACTACTGTATAGTATTCCATTGTAGGAAAATAGCACAGTATATTTATTTATTCTCCTGTTGATGGACATTTTGGTGTTTCCAGGTTTTGCTTTTACAAATATTGTGACTCTGAACGTTCTTGGACATTTTCTGGTGCAATATTTTCTCTAGGGTCATATTTTTTTCCTGTTTTAAAAACATTTTTATTTTGAAATAATTTTGGACTTACAGAAATGTTACAAAAGTAGTACAGAGTTCCCATATATCGTTCACCAAGCCTCCCCTAATATTAATGTCACATAACCATATTACAATAATTAAAACCAAAAAAATTAACAGTGGCAAAATAGTATTAATTAAGTTACAGCAGTGTTTTTCAAACTTCATGTTGTGACCCATTAATGTAGAGATTCTCAATTTTGGCTACACATTGGAATCACCTGGGAATTTTAAAAACACACTGCCCAGATATTCTAATTTGTTTGGGTTGTGGCCTTGGCAATGGAGATTTAAAAGCTCCCCAGATGATTGTGATATGCAGCCAAGATGGAAAACAACTGCATTAGTGAATCATGAAATCAATTTAATTCATCATGCTGAGCGTTAAAAATGAAGTTGAATAAAATAGAAGATATCACAGGGCTTTGCATGCAGGATAAAAGTCTTGCAGAAAACATTTGCTTCAATTATAAATATACATTGAGTTAAAATTATTTCATAGTGTGACTCATGACCAAAAAATATCTGAAATCGCTATCTAGGTTATAGACCTGGGAGTGAACTTGTTGGATTGAAAAATATATGCACCTTTAACTTTACTAGATGTTGCCAATTTGCTTCCTAAGATGTTTGCTCTAAATTGCACACTACCAGAAGTATATAAGACAAGTGTCCCATTTCTTCGCCAACACCTGAAATTATAAGATCTTATAAATTTTTTGCCAATTTGATAGATGTGAAATGGTTTCTTGTAATGTTTAGGCATCTCTCAGATGACTAGAATGGTTGAGTACCCTTTTATATGTGCTTTGATCAGGTTTCTTCTTCTGGGAATTGCCTCTTTATATCTTTTGTCCCTTTAAAAACATCCTTTAGCCCTGGCCAGTTTGGCTTAGTGGATAGAGCGTCAACCTGTGGACTGAGGGGACCCAGGTTCGATTCCGGTCAAGGGCATGTACCTTGGTTGCGGGCACATCCCAGTGAGGAGTGTGCAGGAGGCAGCTGATCAATGTTTCTCTCTCATTGATGTTTCTACTCTCTATCCTTTCCCTTCGTCTCTGTAAAAATTAATAAAATATATTTTTAAAAAACCCCAAAACATCCTTTTAAAAAGTTTATTGATGCATGTAATATATATTCTGTATTTAATATATAAATCCTTTGTCAATACCTGTGCTGCACATCCTTCTAGCACTCTGTAGCTTGTCTTTATACTTTTAAAAATGGTATTTGCCACACAGGATTTTTATTTAAATGTAGTCATATGTATTTCAGTCTTTAACTTTATGGTTTGTGCTCCTTTTCTTAAAAAAAAAAAATTGTTCCTTACTGTGAGGTCATAGGAATGTTCTCCTTTGTTTTCTTCTAAAAGTTTTAATGTGGTGTTTCTCACATTTTGGTCTTTAATGCCTGCTTGGAATTTTTTTTAATGATTCTCATGCAATTTTGGGAAATAATACAAAGATCTTGTATTTGGCATCTGTCCAGAAACTGTATAGTTTCTCCAACAGTATAATTTTAGTATAATTACAGTGTAATTTTACAACCAAAATATTGACATGGATACAATCCACTGATCTTATTCAGGTTTTCCAGTTTTACTTGTGTGTGTGTGTGTGTGTGTGTGTGTGTGTGTGTGTGTTCATTTCTATAACATTTTATTCCCTGCGCAGATTCATGTGTCCACCACATCATGACACTGAACAGATCTTCCATCACTACAAGGATTTTTTTGTATTGCCTTTTATAACCACATTCAACTCTCTCCAGTGTCTGGTTCTGTCCCTAAACCCTGGCAAGCACTAATCTGTTCTTCATCTCTGAAATGTTGTCATTTCAATAATGTTATGTGAATGGGGTCATGAAGTATGTAACTTTTCAGGACTGACTTGTTCACCAGCATAATTCCCTAGAGATTCATCCAGGTTGTTGTATCATTAGTTCATTCTTTGTTATTGGTGATTAGAATCCCATGTTATGACTGGTTTGTTTATCTATTCACCAATTGAAGGACATCTGGGTTGTTTCCAGTTTTGGATTATTACAAATAAAGCTTTTATAAACATTTGTGTATGGGGTTTTGTATGAACATTAGTTTTAAAGTCTGTGGAGTAAATGTGTAAGAGTACAGTTGCTGCCCTAGCCAGTTTGTCTCAATGGATAGAATGTCAGCCTGCAGACTGAAAGGTCCCGGGTTCGATTCTGGTCAAGGGCACATGCTAGGGTTGCAGGCTTGATCCCCAGTAGGAGGCATTGCAGGAGGGAGCCAATCAATGATTCCGTCCCATCATTAATGTTTCTTTCTTTCTTTCTTTCTTTCTTTCTTTCTTTCTTTCTTTCTTTAATATTTAAAAAAGTGCAGTTGCTGGATTGTATGGAAGTTGCATGTTTAGTAATATAGGAAACTGCTAAATAGATTTTCACAGTGGCTGTAGCATTTTACATTCCCACCAGTAATGTATGAGTGATGTTCCTCCACATCCTCCTCAGTATTTGATGGTATCATTATTTTTATTCTAGACATTTTAATAGGTGTGCAGTGATATCTCATTATAGTTATAATTTGCATTCCTTGATGGCTAATGATGTTTAGCATCTGTTCACATACTTTTTGCAATCTGTA
>NW_006296063.1:78591-96127 GCF_000327345.1 Myotis davidii
TAGATCTTCATCTTTTGCCGATTTTCAAATTGGCTTGTTATTTTTTATTGTTGAATTTTGAGAGCTCTTCACATGTGCTAGATACAAGTACTTTACAAAGATTTTCTTCCAGTCTGGAGTTTGTCTTTTAATCCTCTTCACATGGGATTTTGAGAGCAAAAGTTTTACATTTTGATCAGGTCCAATTTACTGATTTTTTCTTTTATAGATCATCCTTCTCTTGTCAAGTCTAAGAACTCTTTGCCTAGTCCTAATTCCCAAAGATTCTGTCCTATTTTTTTCTAAAAGTTTTATAGTCTCATTTTTTGTTGTACATTTAAATTCATTTGGAGTTAATATTTTTCTTTTTTTATTATTATGATGAGAAACATATAACAAAATTTTCCATCATTTTTTCCATTATAGTTCACATTCAATGTTATTCTGTATTAGTTTCAGGGGTACAACATAGTGGTTAGACAATCATATACTTTACAGAGTGGTCCCCATTTTACATTCCCACCAGTATATTTCAAGTACACCCCCCCCCCGGCCCGTACATAGCTATTAAAATATATTTTTTCCTCCATTGACCTCTCTCCGGCCACTCTCACCCCCCAGCAAATGCCCTCACCTCCTAGTGACTGTGTCCATTGGTTATGCTTATATGCATGCATACAAGTCCTTTGGCTGATTTCTTACCTTCTGCCCTCCCCTGCCTTCCCTCTGAGGTTTGACGGTCTGTTCAGTGTTTCCTTGTCTCTGGATCTATTTTTGTTCGTCAGTGTATGTTGTTCATTACATTCCACAAATGCATGAGATCATGTGCTATTTATCTTTCTCTGACTGGCTTATTTCACTTAGGCTGCTTGTCACAGTGGCTGCACCAATCTGCAATCCCTACCAACAGTGCACGAGGGTTCACTTTTCTCCACATCCGCACCAGAACTTGTCGTTTGTTGATTTGTTGATAACAGCCATTCTGACAGGTGTGAGGTGGTACCTCATTGCGATTTTGATTTGCATCTCCTGGATGATTAGTGACTTTGAGCATGTTTTCATATGTCTCTTGGACTTCTGTATGTCCTTTTTTGAAAAGTGTCTATTTAGGTCCTTTGCCCATTTTTGAGCATGTTTTCATATTTCCCTTGGCCCTCTGTATGTCCACTTTTGAAAACTGTCTATTTAAGTCCTTAGACCATTTTTTGATTTGGATTGTTTATCTTCCTTTTGTTAAGTTGTATGAGTTTCCTGTAAATGTTGGAGATTAAACCATTATCAGAGATAACATTGGCAAATATGTTCTCCCATGTAGTGGGCTTTTTTGTTGTTTTGTTGATGGTTTCTTTTGCTGTGCAGAAGCTTTTTATTTTGATGTAGTCCCATTTGTTTATTTTATCCTTAATTTCCCTTGCCCTAATAACTGCATTGGTAAATATATGGCTACAACAAATGTCTGATGTTTTGCTGCCTATGGTTTGCTCTAAGGTTTTTATGGTTTCCTATCTTACGTTAAAGTCGTTTATCCATTTTGAGTTTATTTTTGTGTATGGTGTAAGTTGGTGTTCAAGTTTCATTTTTTTTGGAGTTAATATTTATGTAAGGTGTGAGCTTTTGGTATATGTTCATTTTTTGCCTCTGGATGCCCAAATGCTTCAATACCATTTGTTAAAAAGGTTGCCCTTTCTCCATTGGATTTATTTTGCACATTTGCCCAAAATCAATTTGGCATATATGTGAGAGCCTCCTTAGGTTTTTAACCTTTTGGAGGCTTTAACTGACTCCAGGTCCCAATATGCATTGCCTTAATTTCCTCTGAGATATATAAAAAGTGAATCATCATTTTGTAATGTTACCAACATTATAATCAACAAGGATTTTGAAACAGTATCTAATTAAACACTTATCATGCAGTATGAATTTAACTTGATCATTGTTAGTCTTAACTTTTCAAGGGGCCAATTCTAACAATTAAATTAGCCTGAAGCCACTCCCACTCACTCACTCCCCTCTCATTGCAATCTGGCTTTTGTTCCCAACACTTCTCATATCACTTATTGTATACTAGAGGCCAAGTGCACAGGTGGGGTCCCTCGGCCTGGCCTGCAATTGATTGGTGCCAGCTCGGGGGGGGGGGAGGACTGTGACTGGCTGGCAGGAGGGACCACAGGAGGTTGGCTGGCTGCGGCAGGTTGGCTGTGGGAGCATACAAATCCACCAGGGGGAAGCTCCTGCATTGAGCATCTGCCCCTAGTGGTCAGTGCATGTCATAGCTACCACCCAGTTGTCTGGTCATCTGGTCATCTGGTCGTCCAGTTTTAACGGTCGCTTAGGCTTTTATATATATAGAATGCTGTTACCAATGCCATCAGTGACATCCTTGTCAATCAGCAATATTTCCTTTCTCATCTTCCTTGACTATTCTGCAATATTCAGTGAACCTGAATAATACCTTCTCTCCTGAGTGTTTTCTTTTGACTTACAAAATATTGTGTTATGTTTCCCCCATCCCCCATGTCTTCCTCTCCTTCCCTTTCTCCTTCATAGGTTCACTGTCTTCCCACTTAGTTACATTATATTATTCTTTTAGTATGTTTGTTGGATTCAATCTGCTATTATTTTGTTAAGGACTTTTATGTTTCTGCTCATGAAAGATATTGGTCTGAAGTTTTCTTATAATGTCTTTGTTTTTTTGATTTCAAGGTAACATTAGCTTCATAAAGTTAATCAAAAAGTATTTTTTCTCTTCTGGTTTCTGGAAGACATTGTGTAGAATTGGTGCAAAATCTTTAAATGTTTGGATATTTCTTTTTTGGGAGATTTTAAATGTGAATTTAATTTATTTAATAGTTAGTTATAGGACTATTCAGATTATGTTTTATATTGAATGAGAATTTGTATGTTTAAAATTTGTTTCTGTGTTTTTCACAGAACTTGTACATTTTGTCTAAATTATCAAATGTATGCGTGTAGAGTTTTCTGTAGTAGGCCCGTATTATCATTTTGATATCTCTAGGGTCTGTTATGATATCCCCTGTTTTGTTCCTGATATTGATCACTTGTGTTTTGTGTTTATATTTCATTTTTGTCAGTCTTCCTAGGAGTTTGTCAATTTTATTGATCTTTGCAAAGACAGTTTTTCTTTTTTTCCCATCTTCAATGTCATCAATTACTGCTCTTTATTATTTCCTTCCTTCTGCTGGTTTGGGGTTTATTTCACTCTTTTTTTCTACATTCCTGAGGTGGGAGTTAACATTATTGATTTGACAATTTTCCTTTTTTTCATATGCATTTAGTGAGTAAATTACTCTCTCAGCACTGCTTCAGTTGTGTCTCACAGATTTTGGTATGTTGTATTTTCACTTTCATTCAGTTTGGTTTATTTTTTTATTTCCCTGAGACATCCTTTTTGATCCATGGATTAATTATGGGGAAGTAAAAATGAAGGAACTCTAATCCTTTGCAGCAGCATGGATGGACCTGGAGATTATTATGCTAAGCGAAATAAGCCAGTCAGAGAAAGACAAATACCAAATAACCTCACTTATATGTGGAATCTAATGAGCAAAATAAGCCGCAGCAGACTGACAAAGATCTACGGAAATAGGGGGAGGTGTAAAAAGGACTAGATAAAAGGTGAAGAGAGTAGTCAAAGAGTATATATATATATATTAAGTAAAAGCCTAAAATGCTAAGTGTCTGGTCGTCTTATCATCCATTCAACCAGTCAAAGTGTAATATGCTAATGATATGCTAGGGCTGCTCAACTGCTTGCTATGACGTGCACTGCCCACTAGGGGGCAGACACTCCAACCGGTAGGTTAGCTTGCCACTGGGGTCCAACTGATTGGGACTGAGCGAGATGGGCCATACATGCCCTGGAACCACCCCCCATGGTCCCTCCCCAGCTAGCCAACTTCCCGCCTCCGTTCCTGGCCCTGATCATGTACTGGTGGGTTCCCTTGGCCTGGCCTGTGTCCTCTCACAATCCAGGACCCCTTGGGGGATGTTGGAGAGCCAGTTTAGGCCTGATCCTGCAAGCCAGGCCGAGGGAACCCACTGGTGCATGAATTTGTGCACTGGGGCTTTAGTATCTATAATAAAAAAAGCATAATATGCTAATTAGACTGGACATCCTTCCAGACGAAGCTGGGGCTGTGAGGGAAGCCCAGGTCCCAGGTGCCTGCCGGTGGCCAGGGAGAAACCTGGGTCCCAGGTGCCAGAGGGAAGCTGGTGCTGGCAGCTGGCGGAAGGAAGGCCTACTGTTGCACAAATTTCATGCATTGGGCCTCTAATATATATATAATTTCCTATGGACACAGACAACAGAGTGGTAAAGGCCAGGGGATGGGTGGTGGAGCCTGAGTGGAGGTGGACAAAGGGGGGAAGGGATTGGGAAACATCTGAAATAGTGTCAACAATTGAAAACATGTTTTTAAAGAAAAAAATTTTAAATTTTAAATTTGTCATTTACTAGTAGTTTCTGTGTTTGTAGATTTCCTTGTTATCTTTCTGTTATTGATATCTAGTTTGATTCCATTTTGGTCAGAGAATGCACTCTATATGACTTTAATTCTTTTAAATTTGTTGAGGTTTGTCTTAGGGCACAGTATATAGTCTATCTGACTATAGGTTCCATGGCCCCTTGAAATCAGATAATGTAAGTCCTTAGACTTTGTTCTCTTTTTCTGTTTTTGTGTGTGGCTATTCTAGTTTCTTTATTTTTGTACGTAAATTTTAAAATTTGTGTTTTTGACATTTAATATAACTACTAAAAAGTTTTCTGGGATATTTATTGTGATTGTCTTGAATCTACAAATCAATTGAAGAGATTTGAAATTTCAACAATATTGTCTATCAAACGGGATATGGTATATCAATCTTTTCAATTAGGGCTGCTTTCATTTCTTTCTTTTTTCAAAGATTTATCCATTTATCCATTCAACTATTCACTCATTTAGCCAACCCTGTGGCGGACACTGGGGATGAGTAATCAATAAAGCAGATAAGACCTTGGCCATCAGGGGGAGACAGGCAGTGGGACCAGGTGGGACACACAAAGGATGGGTACATCATCCAGTAGGGGCTACAGGGGAATGGGGTGGAGTGGGGAGGACATTGAAGATCTACATGCGCCCAAGCTGGGACCTGAAGTATAGATAAGTGAGAGTTAGCCAGGTGAAGGGAGGAAAGGAATTACAGGCAGAGGAAGCTAAGGCTTTCTTCTAACATTCAATCCCGTTATAGGCAGTCTTGTTTCATGGGACACCCGCTTTTGGGATGGGGAGAGCTCGCAAGGACTAGTTCAGAGAGGAACTCTACAAGTGTAATAGTGCATGACATGTGAGAACACAGATTTGGCCTAGTCTCCCTAGTTAATGGGATGTTAGGAACAGAAAGGAAGGATGTTTGTGTGTGTTTGTGTGTCCACATCTGTCTTAGGAAGGGGGATGGATATTGAGTTTGGAAAGTAAATTGAGAAAGGCTTGTGAAGCCTTGAATACCAAATTAACAAGTTTGGACCTTCTAAAGGCTGCATGGCAGTGCTCTGAAAGGTTAGACCTGTGTTTGAGAGAGAAGGCTGGCTGTAATGTGAGAATGAATTGCACAACTAGCTTAACCCTTGTATCTTCTAATTTAAGTTCCACAGGAGGAGGGACTGGATATGTTTTGCTTACCATTCAGTCCTCAGCACAGTGCCTAGCACATAATAAAGCCTCAATAAATATTGGTTGAAAAAAATAATGAAGTTGCTGCAAGTGTCCAGACAAGAGATTGTACAAGACTGAGCTATGCAATGACAAGTTTCATATAATATTAAGGAGATAAAATCAACAGGACAAGATCATCAAAATGTACATAAACTAGCACTGGGTCTAGCAAATGGTAAACATTCAATATGGTAGCTGTTATAGCTTTGTATCAATGGAGAAATCTAGGCTGCCTCCCAGGTTTCTGGCTTGTGGTTCTAGGAGCATGCTGATGCTCAGCACTCACCATCAGTCCACGGAGCTAGAGCGAAACAGAAGTGGGTGTAAGTGAGGACTTCTCCTTAAGTCAGCTCCCCTCTGTGGGAGTGCACTTTCCCTTTATACCTAGGACTGAAGAAGGCTTACTGTGGCAGAGCAAGGTGGACTGGGGCACACAAAGCAGACTGGAGCAGATCAGAGCTGTCTAGCTGGATAGGAGCAAGGGAGAGGAGAGGGCCACCTCCCAGCAACGCTGTTTCACAGTCATGCTGCTTTGTAATTGAGTTGTAACACTATTGAGCTGTTCCATAGCCATGCTGTTTTCACAGCTGTGCTGTATCACAATTGAGCTGTTTGCATTGAATGAAGTTTCCTTTTTTACTGTACTTCAAATTGGGGATTCCTGTTTGCAATGAATTGGCACCAACAACCATCTGTTAAGAGTTTGGAGAAATTATATGTGCATCTAGAGCAGTGGTTCTCAACCTTCCTAATGCCTCGACCCTTTAATAGTTCCTCATGTTGTGGTGACCCCCAACCATAAAATTATTTTCGTTGCTACTTCATAACTGTAATTTATGGTATAAATTACTGTTATAAATGGTAATGTAAATATCTGATATGCAGGATATATTTTCATTGTTACAAATTGAACATAATTAAAGCATAGTGATTAATCACAAAAACAATATGTAATTATATATGTGTTTTCTGATGGTCTTAGGTGACCCCTGTGAAAGGGTGGTTCGACCCCCAAAGGGGTCGCGATTCACAGGTTGAGAACCGCTGATCTAGAGGCATATAAAAGAATAGTCAGTGTAGAATTGTTTGAAATGTGTAAAAACCTGAAATAATTACCCAAGTGTTTATTAAAAATTAATAAATTGTGGTATATTCATACAATTAGATAATTTGCAGCAATAAAAATAAACCATAGTTATATGCACCTCACAAAGCTAAAATTCAGAAACATAATGAGCAAAAGAAGAAAGTCACAAGAGAAAATATGGAGAAAACACATGATATGGTTCCATTCATATAAGGAACAGGCAACACTAAATATATGATAGGGGTACTGGGAAAGTCTTAGTCCTATTGATTGAAATCTTATTCCAGGAATTTCTTATAAAGGTTGTCTCAGATGACAGGAACACAATGGAAATAGGCAATTCAATGCATGAGGCAGGAAGTTTAGTGCAGTGTTTTTCTTGAAGCTGGGCTTGCGTGAGAGGTCACTGTTTAGAAATGACTTACTAGGGTGTGTGTGTGTGTGTGTGTGTGTGTGTGTGTGTGTGTGTGTGTGTGTGTGTGTGTGTGTGTGTGTGTGTGTCTTTTTTAATTTGAGCACAATTAGCCACCAGGAGCCCTTCTTGGTATATTTTTTTCTCAGACTCCAAAAAAATGAAGGAATATAATTGCTGGGTTATATGGTAAAGGAAGGCTAATTTCAGTAAGTGATGCAGACTTTTCCAAAGTGCTTATTCCATTACTCCCAGCAGTAAATGCAAGTTCCTGTTGTCTCACATATTGTTAACAAATATGCTCTCACTTTTTTTTTTTACCTTTGCCAATTTGATATATATGAAATAGATCTCATTTTAACTTAATTTACATTTTCTTTATTAAAATGGTCCTAAGCATATGTTTATGGACCCTGTGCAGTTTGTGTCCTTCAAAATGTGTATTTTGTCCAGTTTTTTAGGTTATAATTTTCTTATTGATTTTAAGAAGTTCTTTATGTATTCTAGATATTATTTATTAGCTTTATGTATTTAAATGTCTTATTTCAAAATATGGTTTGTCTTTGTTATCTTTTTAGGTTTTTTTAATGAACAGAAGTTCTTAATTTTAATGTACTTGAGCTTATTATTTTTCTTTTTTGTTTTTTGTTTTCAACACATGACTTGAATGAGCTTATCATTTTTTTTTTATTGCTTTGTACTTGCTTCTCTAATCTGACATCATAAAGTTGTACCACTGTATGGGGTCTTCTAAATATTTTATAGTTTTGTATTTTACATTTAAGTCTTCACTCCACCTGTGATTTTCACGTGGTATGAGGTAGGCATTTCTTTATTTTTCTTTCTTTTTTGCAATATAAACTGTTCTTTAAGAACCATTTGTATTCTAGTCCATCTTCTTCAATGATCTGTAATTCCTTCTCTATCTTCATTCATGATACTGTCTACGTGTGCATTTTGGACTCTATTCTAATGGACTATTTGTCTACTCATAAACTAACACCACAGGGTCTTAATTACTATAGTTTTCCCCCTTGAATTATTCTTATTAGGAAGAGGTAACGCAAAAGAAACACACAAATATGATAATTTTTAGGTATTAATGTCACATCAGGTGTAGGGCATGGCTATACGGTTAAGCCTCAGACTGACCAGTTGGCAAAGCCACAAACAAGTCCCAGCTTAGAGGGCACAGCCCTCTTAGCATAATTAGGCCTGACCTTATGGCTCCCTAGATCTTACCTGGGTAGCTAGCTAATGGGCTGTGGGAAGTGCCAAAAAAAATGACTGCGGGAGGGCTCCAGGAAGGGACCTCAGCCAGGCACAGGAAGATCCACCTAGACCCGTGGTCCGTAAACTGCGGCTCGCGAGCCACATGCGGCTCTTTGGCCCCTTGAGTGTGGCTCTTCCACAAATCACCACGGGCGCGTGTACAGTGCAATTGAAACTTCGTGGCCCATGTGCAGAAGTCAGTTGTCTACCTTGGCGAGTCTATTTTGAATAAGTACTGTTGATATTTGGCTCTGTTGACTAATGAGTTTGCCGACCACTTACCTAGACCCAGCTTATTCTCTTTGTCATTTCTCCATCCTTCACCACCCTCACTGAGGCTTCTGAACCCTTGGCTGAGCTGGCTTGGCACAATCAGGTAGTAATTTTCTTATCTTACAATTACTTAAATATTTCTTTCTTTCTTTTTTTATAATCCTCACCTGAGGATATTTTCCCATTGATTTTTAGAGAGGGTGGAAGAGAGAGGCAAAGAGAAAGAAATACCAATGTGAGAGAAACATATCGATTGGTTGCCTCCTGCATGCCTCCTGCATGAGCCCCAGGGAGGAGCCTGCAGCCTGAGGTACCTGCCCTTGACCAGAACTAAACCCGGGACTCTTCAGTCCCCAGGCCAATGCTCTATCCACTGAGCCAAAACAGCTATGGCTTCTTAATTATTTCTTAGTGATTATCAGAAGTGAATCATAAGCACACAGTGTTTATAGCACGTTATTTCTGTTGATTACTATGAGTTTTGTTATCTGGCAGAGTTTATTCTTATCTGGATCATTTTCTTTTGGAATGTCTTGGCTACTTTTGACCCTTTTTTTCAGCATAAATTTTAAAATTAGCTTGTTGTATTCCACAAAAATAAAGTAAACAAAACAACAACAAAAATCCCCACAAAAACCTTGACAGTTTTATTGGATTTGCATTTAATATATAGACCCATTTGGGACAAAACTGATATTTTAAAATATTGAATCTTCATATTCAACATCATGATATGTTTCTCCATTTATTTATGTACTTTAAAAGAGTTTTTAATAAAGTTTCAAAATTTTCTTCATCTATATATGTATATAAATTAGAGGCCCGGTGCATGAATTCGTGCTCCAGTTCGGTTCCTCTGCCTGGCCTGTGGAATCTCTGACATCCCCTGAGGGGTCCCGGATTGCGAGAGGGTGCAGGCCAGGCCTAGGGACCCACTGGTGCACAATAAAGGCTGGGGAGGGATGCGGGAGGTTGGCCAGCCAGAAAGGGACCACGGGAGGGCCCCAAGGCATGTCCAGCTCATCACGCTCAGTCCTGATTGGCGAACCCCTGCAGCAAACTAACCTACTGGTAGGAGCATCTGCCCCTTGGTGGTCAGTGCATGTCATAGCGACTGGTTAACCAGTTGACTGTCTTCCCCCTAGTGGTCAGTGCACATCATAGCAAGCGGTTGAGTGGCCTTAGCATATCATTAGCATATTATACTTTGATTGGTTGAACAGCCGACTGATTGACCAGACACTTAGCGTATTAGGCTTTTTATTATATAGGAAGGCTAAGTGACCAACCATATGTCTGTCCGACTGACTGACCAGTCAGTACATATGACATGCACTGGCAATTTAAAAATAAACGTTGAATGGCGCATGTGTGATACATATATAAAGCTCTTGCTGGCACCAGTTTTGATCTGTCATTGTCAATTGTGAATTTGATTGACACTTCTATTATAGAGAAAGGGCGAATAACAATATTAAAATACTGGGGGCCTGGTGCACGAAGATTCGTGCATGGTTGGGGCTTCCCTCAGCCCAACCTGCACCCTCTCCAATCTGGGGAGCCCTCTCCAACCTGAAAGTTTCTGTCTGTCTTTGCAATCATATGAACGAATTGTCTGAGACCCCCAACCCAGTTTGGTTTGTTGCTCACAGGATAATAGAGGCATTTTTTTTTCTTTGTTTCATTAGTGGAGATTTCCTGGAAATTTTAGGGTATCTTCCCTTTAATTTTTCCTAGACACTCTGATTTTACTTATGTCTCTCACCTTTGCTTTCCCTCCATCCCCCACTGCAACAGTAACTTGCTCCAAGCTCACTTTGCTCTAGTGTAGTGGTTCTCAACCTTCCTAATGCCGCAACCCTTTAATACAGTTCCTCATGTGGTGGTGACCCCCAAACATAAAATTATTTTCGTTGCTACTTCACAACTGTAATTTTGCTACTGTTATGAATTGTAATGTAAATATCTGATATGCAGGATGTATTTTCATTGTTACAAATTGAACATAATTAAAGCATAGTGATTAATCACAAAAACAATATGTAATTATATATGTATTTTCTGATGGTCTTAGGCGACCCCTGTGAAAGGGTCGTTCGACCCCCAAAGGGGTTGCGACCCACAGGTTGAGAACTGCTGGTCTAGGAGATCCATCTGCCACCAGAACTATGATTCCCAGCATTCCTGGTGCTCCCCACACTAGGAGTGACCGAGGGAGCCACGGCCCTCCAAGCCTCCTGCTCTCCTGCTCTACTATCTGCCCAGTGACCAAGAGAGCCACGTCCCCCCAAGGGAACGAACGAGGGAGCCATGTTCCCCCAAGCTGCTGGCTCTCCCACTTCTGCTCTCTGCCCAGTGCTTGTGTATGCAAATTAACCCACTTTGTTGGGTTAATTTGCATATTCACCTTGATTGGCTGGTGAGCATAGTTAAGGGACAGTCAATTTACATGTTTCTCTTTTATTATATAGGATTTCTTCTAATTAATTTCCTTTCAATGTGCATGAATCTGTGCACTGGGCCACTAGTCTATATATATAAAAGGCTAAGTGACCAACTGTCCATCCATCTGACTGTCTGACTGACTGACTGTCTGACCGGTACATATGACGCACACTGGCAATCCTATATAATAAAAGCCCAGCGACTGAATGATGGAATGACCAGAATGACCAGTTGCTATGACGTGCACTGACCACCAGAGGGCAGATGTTCAATGCAGGAGCTGCCCCTGGTGGTCAGTGCACTACCACAGTGGGAGCGCTGCTCGACTGACTGGGATGAGCAGCTGTTCCCGCTGTGAACCCCAGGCCAATGGGCAGGAACCCAGACTGCAATTGCTGCCTCCTTGCCCCAGGTTCCTCCTCCTCACTGCCTGCTGCCTCCTCCAGATGCCCGCAGGCTGGGCAGTGCCACTGCCAGGCTCACAGAGCTGACCCCAGAGGCTGCGAGGTGGGTTTGTGGCTGCCGTGGGGCTGAGGTCTACTCCACCGCCTCTCAGTGCTACTATCCCTCAGCCCAGCCTGACTGGGTCCACTGGAGAAGCAAGTGCTCCAGCTCTATGGAAGATGCCGGACCAGGGAGCAGCTACTCAAAGGGTGGGTCCACAACCACTGGGCAGACTGGGATGAGCAGCGCTCCCACAGCAGGCCGATCCCCACAGGCCACACCCCCCACCAGTGCATGAATCCCATGCATCAGGCCTCTAGTTTAAAAATAAACATTGACTTGCACATGCATGATACATATAAAGCTCCCATTGAATTTCTTAATAGTATTACTCCTTCGGGAATGCCATGTCATAAATTAAAATTGAAAGTAGGTGCAATCATCATGCTATTGATAAATCTCAATAGTAAATGGGGTCTTTGTAATGGTACCAGATTTATTATCAAAGATTATGACCTAACATTATCGAAGTTGAAGTATTAACCAGATCTGCAGAGGGTGAGGTTGTTCTGATTCCAAGAATTAATTTGTCCCCATCTGACACTGGTAACCCATTTTCGCACATGGTCAGTTATATGTTGCTTTCTCTCAAGTTCAAAGAGCATGTGATGTTAACGAGTTCAAAGAGACATTAAAATTAAAGTTGTAAATACTTCATCACAAGGGAAATTAGTCAACACTCTGAAAGTGTTTTTACTCTTCATGTGGTATACAGGGAGATATTAGAATAAGATTAATCAATTTATCAGACATTGTTTTTATCAATGTTATTTTTATATCATGTTTTTGTTGTTTTTATATAATGTCTTTGTTGTTGCTATATCATGTTGTTATTATTTATTTATTAATACAGTTATATGTTATTTTTATATACATTTTACTAAATTTTTTCATCTCTGACACTTCTATTATAGAGAAAGGGCAAATAGCGATATTAAAATATTTCTTCTAATTAATTTCCCTCAATGTGCATGAATCCGTGCATCAGGCCACTAGTTTTCTTCATAATGGGGTAGCATATAATTTGTTACATTTATTACTAAAAGTTTTAGTTTTTTAAATAATGAATGGCATTTTTAACATAATGGACTTCATTTTTTAGAGCAGATTTA
The DNA here is from genome assembly GCF_000327345.1 of Myotis davidii. Taxonomy (NCBI): domain Eukaryota; kingdom Metazoa; phylum Chordata; class Mammalia; order Chiroptera; family Vespertilionidae; genus Myotis; species Myotis davidii. Next base: position 91,387 of record NW_006296063.1, read on the forward strand.
GATTTATAGAAAATTGAATGCAAAGTACAAAGAGTACCCATATGTGTCCTAACTATCTCCTCCCCCTTACAGTTTTCCCTATTATTAACATCTTGCATTAGCATGGTGAATTTGTTATGAATGATAAGCCAATATTAAAACATTATCATTAAATAAAGACCATATTTTACATTAGTTTTACACTTAGGGTTGTACATTCTATGAGTTTTGACAAATGTATAATGATATGTGTTTACCATTACAGTACCATACAGAATAGTTTCACTGCCCTAAATATCCCCTGTGCTTCATCTGTTAATTCCTCCCTCTCTCCTCTGTGAACCTCTGGTAACCACTGATCCTTTTCTGTCTCCATTGTTTTGCCTTTTCCAGTATGTAGCCTTTTGAGATTGGCTTTTTCCCCCCCACTTAGCACTATGCATTGAAGATTCCTCCATGTCTTTTCAGAGCTTGATAACTCATTTCTTTTTAGCACTGAGTAATATTTCATTATACCACTGTTTTGATGTGCCACTGTTTATCCATTCACCTATTGAAGGACATAGGGGTTGCTTCTATGTTTTTGGCAATTATCAATAAAGCTGTTATAAACAGCCATTTGCAAGTTTTTGTGTGGACATATGTTTTCAACTCCTTTGGGTAAATTCCAAGGAGTATGATTGCTGGATTGCATGGTAAAAGTATGTTTAGTTTTGGGAGAAACTGCCAAGCTGTCTTCCAAAGTTTCTGTATCATTTTGCATTCTCCGCTACAATGAATGAGAGTTCTTGTTGCTCCACATCTTACCAGCATTTGGTCTTCCCAGTGCTTTTGATTTTGGTCATTCTAATAAGTGTGTACTGGTCGTTGTCTTAATTTGCAGTTCTCTAATGACATATGATGTAGAACATCTTTTCATATGCTTATTTGCCACCTGGATATCTTCTTTGGTGAGGTATCTGTTAAGGTCTCCAGCCGATTTTTAAATTGGTTGCTTTCTTATTGCTCAGTTTTAAGTTTTTTATACATATATTTTTAATAACAGCTTTTATCAGAGGTGTATTTTGTGAATATTTCATCACAGTTTGTGGCATGCCAACTGAGCTATGGTTATTTTGTAGATGTCCTTTACCTGGTGAAGAAGTTCCCTTCTGTTCCTAGTTTGTTGAGTGTTTTTATCATAAAACAGCGTTGGATTTTGTCAAATGTTTTCTATATCTACTAAGAATATTATGTGATTTTTGTTTTTTATTCTATTGATATGACATATTATATTAATTACTTTTCAGATGTTGAAACAACTTTGCATTCCTGACATAAATTCTACTTGATCATTTTATATATCTGGATTTCGTTTGCCTATAGTTTGTTGATTGTGCCAGATATCTTTGTGTTCTTCTTTAACTTTTTTGGTGGTATACAATTAGTTTACTTCGAATAGTTCGATCTTTTCTGGTCTTTTTTTAAACTTTAAGAGGAAACACAGCAGCATTTGTTTCACTTAGTTATTTCTTACCACTGAGGCAAGAGCCTTCTGAATACTCTACCTTATGCACTGTCAATAATGAGGTACTAATGTGGTTGGTGAGAACTAGATATATTCCCAGCCCTATAAGAACTCCATGTACAGATCCCTTCAATTTTATGGGAAGTTATTTCTCTAGCCTTGACTAGTTTTCTCATATGTATGTGCTGACCAGTACTCTACTGAATACTTGAAAGGGTTCTTCTGTGAATCTTCATAATTTTCTCTCTGTGAAGGTCTTTCCTCTTTGGTACTCTGTTCTAGCTAATTCTAGTTACTTCAGTCTCCTCAGACTCTTAGCATCCTTCCTCATTTTTAGGGAAACACAAAACAATGGTAGTGTAATAAAAAGAGAACGGGTTTGTGAGTCAAGAGACATGGTTTCTAGACTCTGCCATACCATTGCCTCATTGTGTAACCTTGATCGTGCATCTACCTCTAGAAGTCTCAAGTTATCTTTGTCTGTTTAATAAGAGGAATGACTCTTCAGCTCTAAAATGCATAAGATACCTGTGTCCCATGCTTAAAATTTACAAATAACTTTCATATCCCTTTTTTCATTTGTTTCTCTTCCAGATAACTCTGCATGATAGTCAGGGCAAGAATAGTTATGCTATTTTACAGGTGAGGAAACTGAGTCTCAAAGATGTGGCATCAAAAAATAATAAAATAATGTGACACCACAAGGCTAATACATAATAGTAGCATTTGGACTAAAATTCAGGTTTTGTTTCTTTAAATCTAATGCTATTTCTACAGCATACACTAAATTCTATGATCCTAGAGTTTCAGTTGCTCACTCAACCAATACTAATTTAATATGTGTTCCAGGATCTGTGTTTTTAGGGCAGCAGACAACTTCAAGAACATCCCAATATTTACCAGAAAGCATCACCCACAACATAAAGTCATTTTTTTTTCTTGAGAGAACACTTTTATATGAATCGACAGATGGTCAGGAGGGTTCATTTATTGTGGTAAGCTTCTCACATTTTTTTCCATCTCAAGTAAAATATCAGTTGGGTAAGCCCAGACCAAGTGTTTTTAGTTATTTTTAAGTTCTGGGCTTGCTGGTATTTACCTTCTCCCCTTGGAGGCACTGTACATATGGAGCAGTTTTCCTCTTTTACAATTATTACTTGGAACACATTTGATGTGTAAGGCCTGGGAGAAGCCTCTCCCTCCCCCAGACCTTTCTTGCAAGCCCCGGCCCTAGTTTAGTCATAGCAGAGTTATCTTATCTCTTCCTGGGATCGGTCTGTGCTAACTGACCTTCCCAGTAAGCCATGTTCGGCGCTCCAGTCAGCCAGCACTTCCCTCGGGTTGCTGCCTGTCTGCCTGAGAGCCCCTGCGCTGCGCTTGTAATAAAGAACCTCTTGCTCTTGCATCAAGATCCGGACTCTGCGTTTGACTTGGGGTCGTCGCCTACTCCGTCCGACTCCCCGGGGGTCTTAGGGCCTTACAGATGCTGCAGTCCAAAAATGTCACTGGTACAAAATAGAGCTTCCATTTGCAGCATGGAGGACAGAACTTGATGTATATCAGCCAGCTATTCCAGGGGCTGGCATTATGATACTCAGAGACCTCTCTGGTGTTCCCTTCTAAGCTTGGTAGCAGTGAATTCTTGGCAATGCCTTTCCCCAGCTCTCCAAATTGCCCATTTCCTCTTCACATGACACTCAGGCTTCTGCAGCTTATGAAGACCTTTATAAAGACCAGAGTGGAACTGGGTATTAGTAAACTGCACACAGAGGATTCCTCTTGTGGAAGTTCTTTTGGTCATCCAGCAAATATTTTTGAGTGCCTACTTTGCACCAGGCAGTATGCTAAGTGATTGAAATACATACATGAGTAAAGTAAAGGTTCTTCCTTCCTGGAAATTGCCTTCTTGCAGGGGAAGACAAATAAACATGACTCAGACATGAATTTTATGATAGCTTACTGGAAGGTGGTAAATGCCTATAAAAATGAAGAACTAGAACAGGGTAAGGTGAATTGAGATTACAGAATATGAGTGTGTGGGATGTAGTGAAGTTGGGGCAGGATGCTACATTAAATAGGATGGTTTGGATAGGCCTCACTGAGAAAATGACATTTAAGCAAAGACTTGAAGGAGGTGAGGGAGTTAACCTGATTAAATTCTGGGGGAAGAGCATTCTAGGAAAAGGGAACCATTAATGCAAAGGTACTGAGGCAGGAGTAAGAAACACATGTTTGAAGAACAGGAAGGAGACCAGTGTAGCTGGAACAGAGAGAGCAAGGAAAGTGGCATAAGATAAGACAGGTAACAGGAAAAGGAACCAGTATAGGGCCTTACAAAACATTTTAAGGACTTGAAGATTTCCTCTGAATGAAATGGGGAGCAAAGTAGTGACTTGATCTGATTGAACTTGTTAGAAGGATTTCTTTGGCTGCTCTGCTGAGAATACACTATAGGGATCAAAGGTCAAAGCAGGGAGACCATTTAGGAGGATAATGAAGTAATCCAGGTAAGAGATAAGGGTGTATTGGATTAGGTTGTCAGCAGTGGAGGTAATGAAAAGTGGTAGGAATTTGGATATATTCTGAAGACAAAGCCATCAGAATTTGCTGAAAGATTGTTGTGGCATGAAAGAAGTGACAAGTTTGATATAGATATTTTTGGCTTTACCAGCTGGAATGAAGAATTTCCACCTAACAAGAAAAGCAAAGTCATGGATGTGCAGATTAGAGAAAAAGATCAATAATTTAGTTTTAGACATACTGAGTTTGAGATATCTTGTGTTCACAGAAAGCTCTGTTTGTGAATGCTTGTAAAGGGTTTATTCATTACTTTCAAAACTGGATACAACTCAAATGGTGTTTACCAGATAAAAGGATAAACACATTTGGTACATTTATACAATGGAATACTATATAACAATGAAAAGAAATGAACTATTGATACACAAAACCACACTGATGAATCTCAAATGCATTATGCCAAGTGAAAAAAGCCAGAGTCAAATGGCTATATACTGCGTAATTCCGTTTACATAACATTCTGCAAGAAGCAAAAGTAAAGAAACAGAAAGATCAATAGTTGTGAAGGAATGGGGATGTTGGTAGGGGTTGACTATACAGAGGCACTAGGGAATTTTTAGGGGTACTGAAAATGTTCTATATCTTTTTTTTTTAATATATTTTTTATTGATTAAGAAATTACATATGTGTCCTTGTCCCCACGTTACCCTCTACCCCCCCCCCGCTCTTGCCCTC
>NW_006296063.1:96886-99959 GCF_000327345.1 Myotis davidii
CCGTATAAACGTGGCCTTGAACTCTATATCCAATCGTCTGCTTTCCTCTATTTCTGCCATTCGTGACCTGTTTCTCTGTCTCCGCATTTTGGCTGCTTCCCTCTGCGCGCTTCTCTTGCAGCTTCTCTGGGTCTCAGTGTGCGTTTCCTTCCTTCTAGTTGTAGAGTTTACAGTCAGCCAGGCTTCCTATGGTTCTGGATGAAGTCCGTATTGTTTCTCTGAGGTATTAATCAATTGTTGTGGGCGGCCTTAATTTCCCGGTGTTTATCTCTGCCGCCATCTTAGTTTCTCCTCTATATCTTGATTGTAGTGACAATTACACAATTTACATATTCATCAAATCTCATATACTTCATATACTAAGAAGGATGACTTTTATGGTATGTAAATTATACTTAAATAAATCTAGGTTAAAGTATTATATAGCCCATTCTTCATGTTGCTGGGGTAGAACACATACTAGTTCAATGAAAATAAATGAATCAATGAACATGAGACAATATTTATAAGTAAGGAAGAGCAATTGTCTTTTGTGAATCAAGTTTCTGCTCCTAGGTCCTTTATTTTGATTCTAAGTGCTAGGGTCTGAAAGTGGTGACCAATCTGAACCACTACTGTCAAATGTACAATGTGTGATCATCATAGACTCTGATGGTATTAGTGATGAAATAGCATGTGGATGAAAGCAGTCACACAAACCATTGGTATGTTGAATGTTTCTTGGGTCTGTTCCTTCCTGGTGTGGGGTTTGTAGCTGTGTTTCATGTGTAGAAGAGAGCAGCTATCAGCTGTGCCAGTGGGAAATGAAAGATACAAATTTCTGAAAGGATTTTTAAAAATTGCCTATTGTACAGATTTAATCAAACAGACTTCTCTTGATTTTTCTAAATAGTTTGCTCCAGTTTGCATCTGTGGGTTTGTTTAGAGAGCAACTGTAGAGAACTACAGCTCCCAGCCTCAGACTTCCAGATTCTATCTTTGCACATTTTGAAATCAGTCAATGTTATTTTAGAGGCTTACAGCTTGAGGGTTCCCTCAGCACTCTTATGGGGCCCATCAAAATGAAACAAATTGTCTTGGCCTGCTCTGTCTTGAATTTGCAAAGTTCCAAGCAAACACGAATTACGGTACCTTGTCAGACACAGAGGAAGGCTCTACATCTGTCCCAGGTCATTGTAGCTCCCAGTTCTCATTATTAGCTTTGATGAAAACTTCCAATGGGGCTTAGTTAGACAATAGTTCATAAGCCATTGCTACTAGATGGATTGCAGTAACAAAAATCAGTCTTGCACTGCGAGCTGCCTGTAGCTTATCTTAATGCCACAGAGGCATTGAAATGAGTGACTCTAATTAAAAGGGAAAGATTTATGTGATCTGAAGAGAAACCAGAGTATAGAGTGACTCTAATTAGCCAGCCATATGGCTTTGCTACATACATAAACCCTACCAAATACAGTTGATCAATGATATGTAGCCTTGTTTCCATTCAGTCCCCAGTCTTACCTGCCCTTTCCCACCTCTGTACCATTGCTGTTGCTGTTCCCTCACATACTCTCTTGGTCCCAGCTCTCTCAGGTATGCCTGCTGAAATCTCCCATTCTTATAAGGCCATGTTTCATCCCCTATCCTCTGGGAGGCCCTCTTGAAACTCTGCCCTGGAATACTTCCACCCTCCATTGATCAACCTGTGTGATACATGTGTTCTTGTGTTAATACTCTTTATAGATCAAGAGTGATAGGAGGACAAGCGCATTGTTTAGTCATCCCTGTACCAGTTCACCCCTGCTACTGTACCCTCTACCTCCACATCTCATCTCCTGATCTATAACTGTGCCTTGCTCAGAATGGGCAATCAGAAAATGTTTGCTGACATGAAAAACCAGAAGTAAGAATGAGAAAAATGATTGAAATTTGCTCTCTACATTAGTTCCCGGGAAATCAGACAAGTTTTGAGTATATGCCATGCAGCATCCAAATATCTAATATTATCTTTAAGTGTTTAGAATTTCAATATATAAAGCTTCAGTTACAGTTCAGATTTCAAAACTCTATGGATTTCTTCCGCCTCCACATCGAAATTAAAAAGCACTTCAGCAAACAAAAAGAAATGTCTGCTTGAATTTGAGAAAGTTGTGGATTCTGATTGTTTAAAAAATACTTTAAAGCAGAAGGGAACTGAGAAGTATTTAATTCAAAAATTTATTTGTTTACAGGTGAGACACACTATTCCCTGTATAAATGGCAGCAAAGCCTACATTGTCAATTATAGAAAGAAACACAAATCTAGAAGTTGAATTCATACCTTATCTGATTTGAAACTTGAATTGTTTACTGTTGAGATTTATATAAGATTAGATCTCTGTTTTAACACTAAATCAAGCTTAGCAGGAGGAGATATTGCAAATAAACAATGTTCTCTCAAATGGTGTTTTTAATACTTTCATTAAAAAGAAAATATAGCTGAGCTTTTTATTTTAGACATTGATGGCTCAATAAATTTTGATTAGCCATGTGCTAGAATTCATTCACCCTTAATAAGAGAAGGTGCTCCCTGATGACTTATGGATGCAGCAGGGCTTACGAAGTACTAGCGTAGGGCCCAAAAAAGTCTGGGTTGCAGTCTCATTTCTGCTATTGACTTGGGCAAGCCCTTTCCCCTCCTTGGGTCTTAGTTTCTACATCTAGAGACAATTGAATTATGTTTTTATTTTCTTTCAATGAACCTTGGGTAATAAAGTAAAGATAGTTAAGTTGCAGTTCTCCCACTGTTTTATGTCACTGTATATTATTTAGTTTATTGCAACCTAGCCCTATAGTTTTTAAGAATGCTTAATAGAACTAGCCATGAATAAACCAACTAACAAGAAGCTAACAGCTATGAAATAAGAATGAGTTAAAGTCTACAGAATATTCAAGATGATTTTAACAATGCCATTTTAGTGAATACATCAAAGCTAAATCCCCAACCAGCTGGCACCAAGGAGATATTTACATTTTCACTAAAGCTTTTAATAAATGGACCTGAACATCAACCTGATGGAGAGACACAAGAAAGCCACAGATTTTTGTGGCA
>NW_006296063.1:100157-102719 GCF_000327345.1 Myotis davidii
AAAAAAAGAATGCTTAATAACGTAAAAGACTGATCATGGTGTCAATATTTTTTATTGCCTCTGGCATTTCATATCTATGGGTGCATTAACCTCATCATTGTGATGACTCAATGTTAAAGTCAAACAAGAAAATGTTAAAATCTGTCAGTTTCCTCACTTGCATCTGTTACTATGGAAAAACACCATTGAACCTATTATATTAAAGCAACATCTCTTAGCTTAACTTCCTCATTCTTCATTTGCACCTATAATCCAATATATATACTAATAAAAGGGTAATATGCTAATTAGACCAGGAGACCTTCTGGATGTCCTTCTGGACAAAGCCATGGTGGCAGGGCCAAGGCAGAGGTGGTTAGGGGTGATCAGTCCAGGAGGGGAGGGCAGTTGGGGGTGATCAGGCTGGCGGAAAGGGGGAAGTTGGGGGTGACTGGGCCGGCAAGGGAGGGCAGTTGCGGGGGACCAGGCTTGCCGAGAAGGGCAGTTTGGGGCAACCAGGTCAGCAGGGTAAGATTACGAGAGGGATGTCCGACTGCCAGTTTAAGCCCAATCGGATCAGGCCTAAACTGGCAGTTGGACATACCCCTAGGGGTCCCAGATTGGAGAAGGTGCAGGCTGAGCTGAGGGACAACCCCCTATGTCTGAATTTTGTGTACCGGGCTACTAGTATAATAATAAAAGTGTAATAAGCTAATTAGACTGGACATCCTTCTGCACGACCTTCCAGACAAAGCTGGGACTGGGAGGGACGCCCAGGTCCTGGGTGCCTGCCGGTGGCCAGAGGGAAGTCAAGGTCCAGGGTGCCAGAGGGAAGCCAGTGTCAGCAGCCGGGGGAAAGGCCTATTCTTGCATGAATTTCATGCCTCAGGCCTCTAGTGTTTAATGAGCGCCTCTGCACATTGTGGTAGTGAGGGGTCAAGAAGGTACAGGCTTTAAAGCATACTGGGAAATTGGGTTGCCAGCACTCAGAAACTGGCCATTATACCACTAACATTTGGGCATTACCCTGACCCTGGGTACCTATAAGATATAAATTTGTGGACCTAGATACAACATATGACACTGTCCTTTATTGGGATCCATCCAAAAGTGCTCTAGCCACTGGGGCTAGAAACAGGATCCTGGTTTGGGCATATAGAAAAGTAATCCAGCTGTCATCTCTTACCCAGATGTTTTGACTTCCTGTACTGAGCCTTATTAAAGTGAGGTTTATTCAACTGAAAGGGCCTATTTTGTTGCTCTACATTGATTGACTATCGAAAGACAGTTTTCTTCTAAGGCAGTGGTCAGCAAACCGCAGCTCGTGAGCCACATGCGGCTCTTTGGCCCCTTGAGTGTGGCTCTTCCACAAAATATCACGTGCAGGCACGCACATACAGTACAACTGAAACTTTGTGGCCCATGCGCAGAAGTCGGTTTTCGGCCTGGGCGAGTCTATTTTGAAGAAGTGGCGTTAGAAGAAGTAGGGGGTGTCGGTCGGTTAGGCGACGGGGAGACAAGGCGCAGGCGGGCCACGGATACACAGCACGGGGGGAGGCGCGCAGGCGATTCATGCATGAGTTGAGTGAGCCAGTCAGCAGTCTCGTTGTGCAGTGGTTAGCGTTAGTCACGTCCGCAAATCACGTGTGGGTGACAAAAATACCTTTACCAATAAAGAAATTAAAGATAAAAAAAAGTACCTACTCGGAGCATAAAGTTACTTGTATTTTTCCAACCAGCTGCAAATCCTACAGGTATTTTTGTTATCAATTTAAGAATTGTAATTCTTTTGTGTTGGTGGCTTTATTATTATAAAATGAAACATTTTCTTAGGTGCCCTGTTTGAGATGGCTACAAAGAAGCAAAGAAAAATGGAAGACAAAAACTGTGAATTTAAAGTTGAATGTACCTACCTATATAGTTTAAGTTTAAAAAATTTGGCTCTCAAAAGAAATTTCAATCATTGAACTGTTGATATTTGGCTCTGTTGACTAATAAGTTTGCCGACCACTGTTCTAAGGAATTGAGTGTATTGAGCTAGCTGACATCCAAGGACCCATCTAGCAGAGAATCTCAGTATACATGGCCTATGGAAACAGAAATCTCCTGTGTGACGAATTAGCCTTTCTGTTCAAAGACATACTTCCTCATCTATCTCCCTAAGTATTTACATTTTTACAATTATGGGATTTTAGTGGCCCTCCCATCTGTTTCAAGAAGGGAATTGGAGATTAAATAATTTTTTAGAAACCTGGTTACTAATCTGCAAAGCAATCATGTATAGACTGACACTGTTAGAAATTTTGGCTGCAAATGTAAGCAATAAAATTTTCTGCCAATGCCATGCTGTTTTGATTACTGTTGCTCTATAGCAGTGGTTCTCAACCTTCTGGTCCTTTAAATACATTTCCTCATGTTGTGAACCAAACATAAAATTATGTTCGTTGCTACTTCATAACTGTAATGTTGCCACTATTATGAATCGTAATGTAAATATCTGATATGCAGGATGGTCTTAGGCGACCCCCGTGAAAGGGTCGTTTGATCACCAAAGGGATCACGACCCACAGGTTGAGCACCGCT
>NW_006296063.1:103084-104116 GCF_000327345.1 Myotis davidii
AGGGGGCGCGACCCACAGGTTGAGAACCGCTGCTCTATAGTATAATTTGAAGTCAGGTAGTATGATACCTCTGGATTCATTCTCTTTTTTTTTTTGGCAGGATTGCTTTGGCTATTCGGGGTCTTTTGTGATTCCATACATATCTGATGATTTCTTTTGTTCTATTTCATTAGAAAATGACATTGGGATTTTGATGGGGATTGCATTAAATCTTTATATTGCTCTGGGTAACATGGCCATTTTAACTTTATTGATTATTCCAATCTATGAATACAGAATATCTTTTCATTTCATTGTGTCTTTTTCAATCTCTTTTAGAAATGCTTTGTAGTTTTCAGTGTATAGGTCCTTCATATCTTTGTTAAGTTTATTCCTTGGTATTTTATTTTTCATTGCAATTGCAAAAGGAATTTTTTTCCTGAAGTTTCATTGTTAGTATATAAGAAAGCAGTGGACTACCTGACTTCAAATTATACTACAGAGTTACAATAATAAAAACTGTATGGCATTGACAGAAAAACAGGCACACAGACCAATGGAAGAGAATTGAACACCCAGAAATAAAACTGCATGTATATGGACAAATGATTTTTGACAAAGAAGCCAAAAATACAAAATGGAGAAAAGAAAGCCTCTTCAATAAATAGTGCTGGGAAAATTGGAGAGCTACATGCAAAAGAATGAAACTAAATTACAGTTTGTTCCCATGTATAAAAATTAATTAAAAGGGATCAAATACCTAAATATAATATCTAAAACAATAAATTACATAGAAGAAAGCATAGGTACCTGGGTAACATGGCCATTTTAACTTTATTGATTATTCCAATCTATGAATACAGAATATCTTTTCATTTCATTGTGTCTTTTTCAATCTCTTTTAGAAATGCTTTGTAGTTTTCAGTGTATAGGTCCTTCATATCTTTGTTAAGTTTATTCCTTGGTATTTTATTTTTCATTGCAATTGCAAAAGGAATTTTTTTCCTGAAGTTTCATTGTTAGTATATAAGAAAGCAGTGGACTACCTGACTT
>NW_006296063.1:104392-107713 GCF_000327345.1 Myotis davidii
CAAATACCTAAATATAATATCTAAAACAATAAATTACATAGAAGAAAGCATAGGTACTAAATTTATGTACCTTGATGTTTATGAATTTGACCCCAAAAGCAAGGGAAGTAAAGGCAAGACTAAATGAATGGTACTATATCAAGCTAAAAAGCTTCTGCACAGCCAAAGAAATCACCAAGAAAACAAAAAGGCAACCAACTGATATTTGCATACAACAGCTCCAAAAAGAGTTAATATCCAAACTGTATAAAGAACTCATACAACTCAATACTAAACAAACAATCCCATTAAAAAATGGGTAGCCCTGGCCAGTGTGACTTGGTTGGGTGTTGTCATGTGCACCAGAAGATTGCTGGTTTAATTCTTGGTCAAAGGCCCATGCCCAGGTTACAGGCTCAATCCCTGATAGGGGTGTACAGGAGGCAGCTGATCAATGTTGCGCTCTCCCAACAATGTTTCTCTCTCCATTTCTCTCTCTCTAGAAATCAATAAGCGATTATTTTAAAAAATAAAACAAAACAAAAAATGGATAGAGGACCTGAACAGAGACCTCTCTCTTACGAAACATAGAAATGGCCAACAGATGTATGAAAAGATGTTCAACTTCACTAGCTATTAGGACAATGCAAATCAAAACTACAATGAGTTACCATCTCCCTCCTGTTAGAATGACTATTATCAGCAAGACAGGTAATAACAAGGTTGTGGAGAAAAAGGAACCCTAATTCACTGCTGGTATAGCCACTATGGAAAACAGTATGGTATTTCCCTAAAAAAATTAAGAATAAAGTTACCATATGACCCAGCAATCCCTCTTCTGAATATCTACATCAAACACTCAAAAACACTTATTTGCCAAGATATATGCATTCTTATGTTCATTGTAGTGTTATTCAAAGTGGCCAAAACATGGAGACAACCAAAGTGGTCTTTGATAGAGGATTGGATAAAGAAAACATGGTACATATACACAAAGGAATACTACTCAGCCATAAGAAAAGATGAAATAGGGCCATTTGTGACAACATGGATGGACCTTGAGAATATTTTGTTAACCGAAATAAGTCAGTCAGAAAAAACTAAGAACCATATGATTTCACTCATATGTAGGGTATAAAACTGAAATTCAGAGACATAGACAACAATATGGTGGTTACCAGAAGGAAGGGTGTGAGGGGATAGTAAAAGGTAAAGGGAGCCAAATATAGAGTGATGGAATATTATTTGACTTTGGGTGGTAGGCACACAATGCAATATACAGATCATGTATCATAGAAATGTATACTTGAAACCTATATGATCTTATCAACCAATGTCACCCCAATAAATTTAATAAAAAAGGAAAGTTTTTTCTTATTTCCTGGAATTATCTTGACTTTGTTGATGAATATTTTCTTTGGAGTTACATTTTTGCAGTTTGGACCTTTACCTGGGGTTAAACTTACTATCTTTAAAAAAAAATCAGTGCTATTATTTGAAGAACCCAATAAATTATAGAGAGAATGAAAAACCAGTTTCCATCTCCATTTTAAAAGAGGTATTTATAAGGAAAGTTAGTGTTTGAAACAGACATACTCAGAAAGTTGACAGTTTGTAATAGCCACTTCAAAAATCAGTGATAGCTTTTTTTGTCGGTACAAATTGAATTGCTTATTGAAGTATTGGTCTGATTATTCTTTTCACGAAACAAAATCCAAAATGTTATCTACTTTTATGTCAGGGCCTCATTCAAACTTTGTTCTATTTTGAACTTCATAACCTACTTTAAAAATTAAATTACTTTTCTTTAGTAAGTCTTGATATGATCTGAGGCTCAAATCATCTTGAATTTTTTTAAATTTTAAAATGTGAATGCAAAGTTATATTATTACTGGTGCTATTACCATTGAATTCAACAAATATTTGCATACTTATCAAGGTACCAGGTGCCTTGCTTGTTTTTAGTGGTCTGCCACTATATCAGCCTTAAAAAGCAGGCAAGCTCTATAAATCCCAGGTATACTGAGCAAAGGGCAAGATTCTGGAAATTAGAATACATTTACCAAATGGCATACGAAAAAATTCTCAATGTCACTAATCATCAGAGAAATGCAAATTAAAACTGCAATGATATATTGCCTCACACCTGTCAGAATGGCTATCATCAATAAATCAACAAACAACAAATGCCTAGGATGTGGAGAAAAGGGAACCTTCGTGCACTGTTGATGGGAATGCAGGGTGCTGCAGCCACAGTGGAAAGCAGTATGGGGTTATCTCAGAAAATTTAAAATGGAGCTGCCTTCTGACCCAGAAATTCTACTCTTGGGAATATATCTAAAGATACCCAAAACACTAATTTTAAAGAATATATGCACCTCTATATTCATTGGAGCTTTATTTACAACAGCCAAGATTTGGAAGCAGCTCAAATGCCCATCAGTACATGAGTGGATAAAAAAGCTTTGGTACATTTATGCAATGGAATACTACTCAGCTGCAAAAAAAGAAGGAAATCTTACCTTTTGGACCTCGAGAGTATAATGCTAAGTGAAATAAGCCAGTTAGAAAAAGACAAGCACCATATGATTTCATTTATGTGTGAAATCTAATGAACAAAATAAACTAACAAAATGGAGTCAGGCTCATGGATACATAGAACAGACTGACAGCTGTCAGAGGGGATGGGGTTGGGGGCTGGGTGAGAAGGATGAAGGGATTAGGCAAAGAAAAAAAAAAGGAAGACTCATGGACCTTGACAACCTTATGGCGATTGTCAGAGGCAAGCGAGTCTGGGGAGAGGTGGAAGAGGGTAAAAAGGGACTAAATGGTGATGGAAAGAAACTTGACTTGGGTTGCTAAACACAAAATACAATATACAGATGATATATTGTAGAATTGCATACCTGTAGCCTATATAATGTTATTACACATTGTCACCCCAATAAATTCAATACAAATAAATAAATTTTAAAAATATATGTCTTTTTACATGGGACATGTGCCCGAAGTTTAATATACATTTCTGTTCAACTGGATTCAAATTTTTTTTTAATATATATTTTTTATTGATTAAGATATTACATACGTGTCCTTGTCCCCACGTTACCCTCTACCCCCCCCTCCGCTCTTGCCCTCCCCCCCGTTGTCCGTGTCCATTGGTTAGGCCTATATGCCTGCATGTAAGTCCTTTGGTTGATCTTCCCCCCTTCCTCCCACCCTCCCCTACCCTCCCTCCAAAGCCCAACAGTCCAATCAATGCCTCGCAATCTCTGGATCAGTCCTTGTTCATCAGTTTATGTTGTTCCTTATATTCCACAAATGAGTGCGTTCCTGTGGTAT
>NW_006296063.1:109823-115608 GCF_000327345.1 Myotis davidii
CCTACCACCCAAAGTCAAATCATCTTCCATCACCATATATTTGACCCCCTTTACCCTTTACTAACCCCCTACCTCCCTTCCCTCTGGTAACCACCATATTGTTGTCTCTGTTTATAGAGTTTCAGTTTTGTTTCCCACATATGATTGAAATCATATTGTTCTTAGCTTTTTCTGACTGACTTATTTCCCTTAGCATAATATTCTCAAGGTCCATCCCTGTTGTTGCAAATGGCAGTATTTCATCCTTTCTTATGGCTGAGTAGTATTCCATTTGAATATGTAAAACATCTTTTTTATCCAGTCCTCTATCACAGGACACTTTGGTTGTTTCCATGTCTTGAGCACCATGAATAATGCTGCAATAAACATAGGGGGTGCATATATCTTTGCAAATACATGATTTTGAGGTTCTTGGGTATATACCATGAGAGGGATTGCTGGGCCGTGTGGTAGCTCTATTCTTAATTTTTAGGAATTGCCAGACTGCTTTTTATTGATTTCAGAGAGGAAGGGAGAGGGAGAGAGATATAGAAACATAAAAGATGAGAGAGAATCATTGACCAGCTGCCTCCTGTATGCCCCCTACTGGGGATTGAGCCCACAACCCGGGCACATGCCCTGACCAGGAATCAAACCATGACCTGCTGGTTCATAGGTTGATGCTCAACCACTGAGCAACACCGGCCGAGCCAGACTGCTTTTCATAGTGGTTGTGCTGGTCTACATTCCTACCAGCAGTGAATGAGGGTTCCCTTTATTCCACAACCTCTCCAACAGTTGTTATTGCTCCTCTTGTTGATAATCTCCACTCTAATAGGTGTGAGGTGTTTTTATTGATAGTTTTGGGGCTCCCTGACCCAGCTGCAGCTTATTTGAGATTTTCAAGAACAGGTCATTGCTATGCAAAAGCAGCTGCAGGCAGCTTGGGTGGGGTTGTAAATTGGATGAGGCAGGCTCTTAGGGAATCACCAGGATGGAACAAACAGAAATGGATGCCAGTCGGCTTTGCGACCAGGGAGGACCCAGCACAGGAACAATGATCCCTGTGAGTACCTCCATCTGGGAGAAAGCTGCCTCCAAGTTCCTTCCCAGATGCCAGACAAATGTGTCCCCCGGAGCCTCGCCCTGGTGCTGGAGCTCAAAGCAGGACCTTGTAAGTTCAGTCTGTGGTGCTGACCTTTTAAGAGGAACAGCTGGGTCTCCAGCAGCCTCTGTGCCAGAGTTCCAATCCACACTCGTTTTTACAGCCCACAGTTACAGGGACTTTTCCCAGCTCTGGGAACCTGGGCTGGGGGGCTGGGGTGGGGCTGGGACCCCTTGCTCTTCCAGGTGGTCTCTACAGAGATGATCTTCTTCACTCCCCGATTAAAAAAGGGACCAGCCTGTTCCTCACCTCCGCGCCTCCTACCAGTCTCAGTGTGCTTTCCTCTTTACTTCTCTAGTTGTAGGACTTCCATTCAGCCAGCTTTCCAGCAGTTCTGGATGATGGTTGTCCTATATTTTACTTGTAATTTTGATGTGGCTGTGGGAGGCAGTGAGTATGGGTGTTTATCTATGCTGCCATCTTGGTTCCCTCCTCCAAGCTTGCCTTCTTTTTAAGGCTGATATAGTGGCAGACCACTAAAAACAAGCAATTCAAATATTTGATGAATTCAATGATAAAAGTAATAGCACCAATAGTAACATTACTTTGCATTCACATTTTCAAAGCAAAGTAGCAACTCTCTGCCACCATTTGACTTCTTTTTCTGTAGCAATCATCTCTTGAATAGGCAAGTTTAGAGCTAAGTTCTTCATTTCCCTCCTCATTCAAATACCATTATCTCCCTGTACTTTTATGCAATATTTATCAGGAGGATTAGGTTTGGGAAATATCTTCATGTCTTCAAAGGATTAAAAGAAAACTTTGGGAAGTGAAATTGATCATTATAAAGCAATGAGATTTTTTTTTCGTCCAATGCTGAAGAATATGATTTCTCTTTTGTTTGATCTAAAATTCAGTGTAATCAAACGTATGATAAAGACCTATTGGAGACTTTCAGTCAAGATATTGAAGTAGATAATATTGTGTTCCCCTATTCCCACAAACACGTAAAAATTACAAATAAATTACAGAATAGTCATCAGTGAGAACTGCCTGAAAACTAGCTGAGCAGTATTCCTATAAGTAAGTATATAAAGAAGTATATAAAGAAGAAGCCACTGGTAGGAGGGAGAGAGA
Organism: Myotis davidii; assembly: GCF_000327345.1. Lineage (NCBI taxonomy): Eukaryota > Metazoa > Chordata > Mammalia > Chiroptera > Vespertilionidae > Myotis > Myotis davidii. The sequence continues at coordinate 112,045 of NW_006296063.1, forward strand.
AGTGGAATGGGCAGATCCCATACCCACAGTGTGGCAGTTTAAGAAATGGAAAGGATATATTGGTTGCAGAGGTGACCCCTGAGGAGTGAGGGGTCTCACCCTACACTGGGCTCTCCAACCAGGGCTCCATAACATGGGACTGTGAAGACCAACAGGGATTTTGTCTAGGTGAGATGGAGGGCTGCTAGAGTACCAGGCATTCCTATTAAAGGGCAACTTCATGGGCTTACTCACTGATGGACTTACTCTGACTTCCAGAGCTGAGGAAGCAGCTTGAGAAGCACATCATCTGAGAATAAAGGCAGTTTTACTTTTTCCTTTCCAATCTGTCTCCCCAACATCAAGCAATCAAGCATGTGCAATTCTCTGGGCTTCTAAAGTGAGTTATTGCTTCCTGCGCAGCCAAAAGAGGTGCTTGTTACAGAAAGCATATGTATCATGCCAACCCAATCTCCTGGAGTAGATTATACTTTTTTCCTTGTTTGAAATGCTAGATTATAGCAGTTTAACAGAGGATAGGATATTTTGAGGCCACAAGCCATTGTTTCAATGGCAGCATGCTTATAATGGATTCAGGGATGACCCGGATGGACTAATAGCTCATCCTTGATATACAGAAAGGTTTCTTGGTCAAATGCCAAGGATGGGTCAAGTCACAAGGGGATATGAAATTTTTTTGTAACACAGAACAGACACTCCCAGGCACATTCAGTCAAGGAAAAGCTACATTCACAGTAAAGAGGAATTTAGAGCCAAGTTTTAAGGAGACCACAGTAGGAGAACATCCAGCAGTTTTAAAGGAATCAAAGCCTCCTTGCCACACACAATCCGTCCCCTGGGCCTGAATCATTTCTTAGATAGGATAACAAATACACTTTTGTAACAACAGCACCTGTTTGGCTCATGATGGTCATTTAAATATTTGTTGAACAAAAAACAAATTTATTTGCAGACTCATGAAGAATGAGACTTGAAAGAGGTAAAAGTTATTAATTGCCCAAGATGTCATGGAGCAGGGTTTCATCATGCTACTCTGAATGGTGCACAATTTAAAACTTATGAATTACTTATCTCTGGAATTTTCCTTTTAATATTTTCAGATCATGGTTGACCATGGGTAACTAAAACCCATGGAAGTAAAACTGCAGATAAGTGCGGGGGTGGGGGGTTACTGTATATGTAGCCCAGAAAGCCTAAAATATTTACAATTTCCCCCTTTACAAAAATATTTACTAAGTTGATATTATCCAGATCAGAATATTAAATTTCCAAGAAGTTCGATAGCTTGCCCTATGTCATACTGCCATGAATGTGATAAACATGAGATTTGGATACTTGATATTGGGCCCATGTTATAACATATATAATACTGCCTCATGATCTCAGAGTGCTTTATTTTACCTCACCACTCCCAACAATAGTCCTCCAGATTTAATGTTTTTTCCCCTTAATATCAGCAATTTCATTTTATTTTCACTTTTTAAATGATAAAAGTGAAATTGAAACTTTAACTAAAAGCAGTTATAGTGGGTAGCCACGTCCTAGGCCAGTATCTTCCCTGACAAAGGTTACCTTAAAGTTAAAGTTTACCTTAACTGACCCTATTGTCTTTTTGCAACTATAATAACATATCATTGGAATGTCAAAGTAGTTTTCTTGTTGAAGAGAAGCCCTCTTTATCTTATTGTTTGTGATACCTTCTTACTCCTTCAATTTTCATGTGGATGCAATTATTTTTTAATTAAATATAAAACATGTAATATTTTATTTTCCAGCAAGTATATAGACAGTTTTACATGCATGCAGATGAGAGAATAATTTTTGTATCATACCTGATTTATTGAGTTGGCGATTTCTTGCTTTCATATAGTATATGATTTTTAAATGTGTTTGAGTATAACATACTTAGAGGAAAGTGCACAAAGCACAAGGTACAGCTCAAAAATATCAGAAAATGAACAATCATGTATATCCATTTCAGATCCCTTGCTGTATGAAATCTTTGGTTAGTAGCAATAAAAGTATCTAGCTTGCTGTATTGAAATACAGTGATGTGAAATGGGCTGGCTTGCTCAAGGTTTAAAATAAAATTATAGGGATTTTTCTTATTTTTTAAAACCTTGCAATACAGTACAATGCAATGAGAAGAATGTTGGGTTGTGATTCAGGAGACTTACAGCTTGGTTTTAGCTTTGCCAAGATTTCTTGTGACACCCTAGGGCATGTCCCATGTTCTCTTTGCTCCTCAAGTACCCTTCTGAAAAAAAGGAGTTGAAACAAGATACTCACCAAGATGCCTCCAAGCCATCCGTGGGCAAACTATGGCCCGCGGGCCGGATCCGGCCCGTTTGAAATGAATAAAACTAAAAAAAAAAAAGACCGTAGCCTTTTATGTAATGATGTTTACTTTGAATTTATATTAGTTCACACAAACACTCCATCCATGCTTTTGTTCTGGCCCTCCGGTCCAGTTTAAGAACCCATTGTGGCCTTCGAGTCAAAAAGTTTGCCCAACCCTGCTCCAAGCCCTGACCGTTTAGAATTCTATTCTTTGATATGTATTAGGTTATTGGTTACTTATTTAATTTATTTTAATCCTCACTCAAGTATATTTTTTCCATTGATTTCTAGAGCAAGTGGAAGGGAGGGAGAGGGACAATGACAGCGACCAGCACCCCCTTGATATGTCGCCCCTGCTCACCTGGTCCACCATCCCACTGTGACCGAGGCCCACCTTTGTTCCACGCACGCCCCATGGTGGTCAGCACACATCATAGCGACTGGGTGAGAGAGACACATTGAGTGGTTGTCTCCCACACACACTCAGACTGTGGCTGGGGATCAAGGTATCTGCACTTGACTGGAGGGAACCTGAGACCCTCAGTCAACAGGCTGAAGCTCTATCCACTGAGCAAAACCAGCCATGGCAGAGCAATTAGGGTCGATGCCAGCAGCCCATATGAGCAGGGCCGGCACTGTCAGCAGGTGCGAGTGGTGGCTGCCAGCCCTGATAACCCCTCAGGAGCAGGGGGAGGTGGAGAAGCCCTCAAGGGCAATTGGGGTCGGCACCTGCTGACAGCATCAAGCGAGACCAGCATGGGGCGCCAGCAGTGGGTACGAACAGCGGATCCTTCACCAGCAGTGGGTGCGAGTGCCAGGCGGGACCACGGTGCACAGGAGCAAAGAATTTTCAGTAACCACCAGAGGCTCACCCCAATGATAGTGACCGGCACACCACCTTCGTCTGGCACCCCCCTCACCTGCTCCACCATCCTACTGCAGCCGACACCCCCCATGTTCTGCTCTCTGTCGCCTGCTGCCGATGCGTGCCATGTTCCACGCGTGCTCCCTGGTGGTCAGCACACGTCATAGCGACTGGTTTGGATGTTCACTGTTTGGTTTATTTGCATGTTAGGGTTTTATATATATAGATTCTCTTAAACCTACAGTCAAATGGACATAGTAGGGGTGGTACATACTATTGTGCACTTTATGTGATTTTCTGTTACTTTGGAAATACAGGCTTTCTTATTCTGCCACTGATTCACTCCTTTTTCTTCTCCT
>NW_006296063.1:115839-122031 GCF_000327345.1 Myotis davidii
TTCTTTTATTTGGGTGGGCACATGACAGTTAACAGTCAACAATTTACTCAATAACAATGAGGACATTTGTGGTCTCCACAGAGTGGTGCCTGTGTTTTGTGGGGTCCGGAAAAAGAAAAATTACTTTGACATTCCAATGATATATTATTATAGATGCAAAAAGACAGTAGGCTCAGTTAAGGTAAACTTTAACTTTAAGGTAACCTTTGTCAGGGAAGATACTGACTTAGGTCGTGACTACCCACTATAACTGCTTTTAGTTAAAGTTTTAACTTCAAACAATCCTTTGTGGTTACTTTAGGACTTTGAGTTTGCAAGACCGCCATGCAGGCCTTCCCTGAGCTTGTTAGGTTAGCATGTGGCCCCTTTTTTGTCCACAGTTTTATGCACAAAAATGATTATCATATTATAATAGGGAAAAGCAGAAACAATCTAAATGTCCATAGTAGGTTATGTTTAAATAAATTATGGTATCCCATGTTTCTCTGAAGCTTTTAAAATCAGGTGTAGAATGAAGAAGAAACTTATAATGTAAATTTCTTTTATCTTTATTTTATTTTTTCCATCACCATTTATCCCTCCTATTTCCTCCTCCATCTCCATTCTCTTAACTCCCACAATCATGAGTTCTTTCTCTTTTTTTTCAATCCCTCCACACCTACAATGTTAATTTTAAAGAGCAGAATATAGAAATTATATGCACAGTGTGGTCTTAATTATGTAAAATATATATGTGAAAGGAAATGTACAAAAATAGTATCATGATTGCTTCTGCCTGATGAGATTGTTTTTTTAAACTTGTTCAACTTTTTATTTTTCTACAAAAACACACATTGCTTTTATAATCACAAAAAGAGACAAAAATGATATATGTTCAATTGTTCCAAAATGATTAGAATAAAGTACTTGAAAGTAGTAATGAAAAGGGCTATGTTTTCTTTGAAATGCATTATTTATAGGGAAAATAATTCCGATTACTCCCTGTTTTCAAAAAACACAATGTATACTCTTCACACAGTTGCCAATACAATGCCAGGGAAACATTGGTTAAAAGCACAAAAGATAACCCCAGAGATCTCTGTTGATTGTGACACTTTGAAATTACTACATGAAAAGGTCATTACTCTCCAGCAAAAATAACATTTTGTCCATGTCCTCTAATTTCACACAATGAGTGTAATTTAAATATATCTATATCTTGAAAATTTCAATTTCATTTGAAGATGTATTATGTAAACATTTTGAATATTCAATTTAAAGTTCAACATAATGGACTAGCACTTATTTAACAACTATGTTATTCCATCAAGGGACAAAGACAACTTTTACAAGTTTTAATGGGCAGGGACCTTTTGTGCACAGAAAGGTCACCTTCATTTGAATATTCTCTGTATTTATGTGGTCCTAGCTGCCTTGATAGCTCATGAATCAGCTGATGGATCATCTATGCCCATTTGATAAATACATCTCTTAGATGCAAATTAATCTATTTTGAAATGAACAAAGGGGCAAGGGTCCTTTTTGAGCTGTTCCATAAATAAGCGAGAAAATGAATGCTTACAGGGTCTTTCATGCATTGAGGTGCTGCTGACTTACAGTCAGTAGGTGATGTTTGTCGAGCTGTGGGGATGAAACCTGGGGTCCTTATGATTTTGATTACATTTAGCTTTAAATCCTAGTTCTAGAAACCCACCCCTACCTCTCAGAGACCTAACCTTTTCCCGTGATAATCAGCCACCCCTGAGGCAGTAGAAGACAGTAGCCTGGACTTGACTAAGGATTTCATGGTACCTCTGGCCAGCTAAAGATAACATCTTGACCTGAGTTATGTTTTAGTTCCTGAGCTCTAAAGTGGAACAACATCTGGCTCTTTTGCCATGAGGCTGGATAGAGGGACTCCAGAAAAGACCTCAAAGCTCTCCTCAAGACCCGAAGAAATGGTTTACCACCCTTACCTAACCTCTGATTAGTCAGCTCCCAGCACAACTCCAAACCCCTAGCCAATGGTGTCTTTTGATTTTGCCCTATGTGTAATCTGTAACCTACATGCCATCAATGAGTTTTGCTTTCCATTCTTCTGGGTGACACCATTCATAATAAAATAAGCCAATATTTCTCCACTACAATTATTGATGTTTAGTGTTTGATTCTGCTAGCGCCAGGTGAACTGGAAAGATGGAAGTGCATTCAGCCTTGCCCATTCTCTTCTCAAGTTGTTTTTGTGATCAAGGAAATGCATTTCCAAAATGTAAGTTGACAGTGTCTGGGTATAATAATTAGCAGGAAAATAGTACACACATTCTGCTTTCTGTACTTCTTTCTCATAGAAGGTATCAATCAATCATCAAACTTGGTCTGACCCTGTTCTCAGTCTATCTTGTTGTTTTAGTGTCTGCTTGCTCCTTGCCCTCAGCTACTCAGTCCTTACCTCCCTGCATCATCATCTCCTCCATCTGCATTTCAGCTCTCTCTGTGACATATTTCTTTCTCAATTCCAAGGACCAAACCCTGCCTCTTACCCCTCATCCTATACAGGGATCCATGCCCAGCTCTCAGCAGAGCTGGCTTCAAACATCTGTTGAAATTGGCCCTTCACCTTTCACAACTGACCATACCTAAGCCTAGTTCAAATAAACGAATAATTAGAGTTGAAAAGAGATATGTGAAAGTTCAACAACAAACCTACATGCAACATTATCCAGAAGGTCCATCTAAGTGAGAGCTTATTTTACCACATTGGTAAGGAAGTATACAATTTGAAAACATTCAAAGGGAATCATTTTCCACTCTTTTGCCTGACACTTAACATTATCCAGTCTCCCAGTCCAATGTTGCAGATGAACCCATTTTCAAGTATTAGGTGTGAGTAGTGAGTTCATCTAAGCAAAAGAGAAAACTCAATGTCTTATGGGACAAAGCTTATGGCATCCCATGGAATTTGTAAAGCCATGAGGTTTTAAGAAATCAGCCCCCAGAGAAAACTTGAACATTTTTGTTAAGGCACTGCTTTGAAGGACCCTATTGTTTATATGCACTGGGCAGCTTATGGCTTTTAAGATGCTTATGAATATTGAATGTTCTCTCTGTGTGTGTCTTGTAGACAATTAAGTGATTTTTTTTACTCATGGGATCCAGAAGTGCTGGAACAACCTGACTGAGTTTCCACCTCTCATAATGCATCTGTGGAGCTGGGAAATCAGCTAATTCTTCAACAGGCAGTGAATATTAGCAAGTTCATTAACTATTTTCAACTAATGCACAAATCCTAGGGCTAATTGCTTGTTTCCCTGGTGGGGCCTTATTCTCTAGTTCTTAGTGATTGAGATAACTAAAACTTGTTTGTATTTTTCAGCCAGAAGCTATTCCACTTAATGCTTTCAATATGGAAACACTTTGGTTAAGGCATTGAGCAGAATTTAAAGGAATTGTTGAGTCTCCAAAATTAAAGTGTAAACAGAGGGCAGTTTTAAGAATTTGTAAATCCTTCTTCCTGGTTCTGAAGTCCTTCCCTGGGGCTGACATTAGGCAGAATTTGGTCATTTTCCTTCAGGGGAGAAATTCTAAGTTAAGTTTCCCAGGGGATTTTTTTTTAAAAAAATTGACCAGCCATGGGTCTCCTCCATAGTCAAACATTACAAGTTCTTAATTTAGACATTCTGAATATGTGATAAATTGGGCCAAAAGACTTAAGTTTCATATTTAGTAGCTTGCTAACTAATGTGTGTGCATGACCTTGAGGGAATGTGTAGGTAAATTAAAAATTATCCATTACCAAGTGAGTAGCATCCTGTTTGCATTTCATTTCTATCTCTTCCTTGGTGCAGGCTTCTGATAATAATTTTTCCACACTCATGTGTGTTGCTGGTAAACATAGAAATAAGGAAAGTGCCTATCTTTTAAAACATTTTTAAGCTCAATTTTTAAATATTTTAGGATAACTCCTGGACTCTGCTAGAATTTCTGAGACAATTTATTTTTGAAGGACTGATTATAGCTATTTCCAAATTTTAAGGAGTTAATATGGATGTTAGTTGCTTACAGTTTATTTGCAGATGATACTGCTGCAGGGTTATCAAGCAGTCAATTCACATTTACATATATATATATGATTTCAGAGAGGAAAGAAGAGGGAGAGAGAGATAGAAACATCACTGATGAGAGAGATTCATTGATTGACTACCTTCTGCATGCCTCCTAACCCCAACAGGGAATCGAACAGTGACCTCCTGGTTCATAGGTCAACACTCAACCACTGAGCACAATGGCCACACCTATCCACATTTATTTTTTATATTCTCATGGCATGCCCAATGGTAATAAAAAAAATTGAAATAGCAGGCCTGGTCCCCATTTCTTGGAAAAATTAACATCTGGCTGGAAAAGTAAATCTTAGAGAAAGTTTATAGTCATAAATAGATAGTCAATGTAAACACACATATATATGACAGATGATTAATATTTAAAGTAGTCAGAGAAAAGCAAAAATCAATGCTGGATAAAATGGATGGGGAGTTAATTAAGAAGGTAAAATGAGTGAATTTAAAGGAAGTTGAGAATGTGGACATAAAAAGAACACAGTTATAACAAGTATCTGGAAAAATGATGCTCTCTCCAGTTTAAAAATGGAAAATAGTTTCTTTTGACTATAAACCAGAAGTGAGGGGAGTTGTTGAAGAATGGTGCATTTCATTTGATTAATATGTAAATATCAACTTACCCAACCTAAATACCATTGTTTGTAAAGTAACAATTCTAATGCTTACAAGCCATTCATTTCTCTGAAGAAATAGCTCTGAAATATTGCTGCCAAAATATTTCTGATAAATATGTTGTTTTGTGTATAGTAGGTAGTCAATATGTGTTTATAGACTTAAATTAACTTGAGAATTAAAGTCACTAGCTTAATTAGTATAGTTTTGAATAGATTAGTGTAGAAGAAAGGGACTCAACTTCACAAATATCCAATAAATGATATAACAGCATAAGTTTATGGATGGAGGTAAAGATTTGCTTTTCAGTTGTTAACACATATAGATATAGGTAATGTATGTTTAGATTCTTTAAAAAATTTGAATTCATTTGTCAGGCAAGTTGTGCCCAAATATAGGATTTTTCTCAAACATGACAAGATTTAAAAGAATCATCTACATAATAGTCTTAAAAGTAAAACATTTACAAATATTTTGGTTAAATTTTATTAAAAATCCCTGTATTAGAAACTGCATCATTGAGTTAATCTGATCAGGACACTTATTGACCATAAATAATAATGTTACCATAACCAAAAATATTGCCCCAAATATCTCTTGTTTCTAACCAAGATGTCCGTTAACTCTTGTTTCTTTTATGTCAAAGTAGAAGATTCACTATAAGAAATGACATAAACTTTTTAATTAGTTTTGACTGCTTTCTGAAAATATCCTGAACATGATATTAAATAAAGCAGACCTTTTATTTTTCTTACTTATTAAAATCTTCATAACTTTATCTATTTATTTTGTAATATTCATTTTACTATATATTCATTCCTGGACATTCATATAGTATGTAAAACTATAGCAAGTCTTTTCCCCCCTTTGGAGATCATGATCAGGAAGGAGATGACTGTGCCAGAGTGTGGTCATTCTGAAGATTAATGGACAGAAAACTTATTTGTATTGGAGTATGGAGAGCCTGTAGGAGGAGGTCTTACACTCTGTGTTGACTGAGAAGCACAACAGGAAGAACTATTTGTTTATCACAATTCTCCCAATTTCCTATTCTCCCCTACAATAGAGTTTCCTCCCCTTTGTTTCTCAGGACTTGGGCATTGCTTTCCATTAGACTGCATGTCCTGAAGTGCAATTCTTTATTATCCTATCTAATAATAGACAAACATGGTAATTAACCATACCTCCGCTACGCTTCCCATTGGCTAATCAGCAGGATATACAAATTAACTGCCAACAAAGATGGTGGCTGGCAGCCAGGCAGTTGAAGTGAACATGAGGCTTCTTGCTCCAGTGATGGAGGAAGCCAAAGTTCCCCGCCTGCCGCGGCCCAGCTCTGAGCTCCGGAAGCAACAATGTTTCAATTATAGAAGCCAAACAAACCCCAGATACCTGCTTTCAGCCAGCCACAGCCTCAGAGCTGGAGCTGGCTCTCAGCTCCAGTGACAGTTATAGGAGGTAAATCAATCCCAGAATAAAAAAC
>NW_006296063.1:122572-135201 GCF_000327345.1 Myotis davidii
ACCATCAATGATGAGAGAGAATCATTGATCGGCTGCCTCCTGCACGCCCCCCACCAGTGATCAAGCCTGTAATCTGGGCATGTGCCCTGACCAGAATCAAACCATGATCTTTTGGTTCATAGGACAGGACGATGCTCAACCACTGAGCAATGCCATTTGGGCTGAATTACATTTTTTTGTTGTTTGCAAATAAACCCATTTTTTCCAGAGAAATATCTGGCTGTCTATTTGTTTAATATCAACATCACACATGCCAACATATAGTTTTCCAAGGCTTGCCTGACTTGTGACAAGAATGAGACATCCAAGGGTTAGGTACAAAACAGAGAAGCAAGATGTTTTACTAGTATTTCCCTCAACATTGCATATCTGAGACTCCCAAATCATTACTCTAGTTACAGAATTTTCTTTAGCTACCTTTCCTGCTTTTGTTTTGGTCCTCCCTCATTTGTACCCCCATTATATATAGAACCATTGGGCATGCATTAATTTATCTCACAACTGTAAACCTACTTTTACCTAACCCTGTACACACACACACACACACACACACACACACACACACACAACAAGCAAATTTGCCTGGCCATTGTATACACTTAATTTAACCGCATTATTGCTTGACTATTCTCCAAATGGCTGGCCCTGTCTATGCTCCTAAAGCAAAATATGAGGATCCCTAAAATACCTCAGCTCTGTCAACACTTGGTAATCTTTAGCTTTCTAATTTTTCCAGGCCAACAGATGTAAGCAGATGTCACATAGATAGTTTTCTGTTTTGTTTTTTTTAAATCCTCACCTGAGGATATTTTTCCATTGATTTTTTTTTTTAGACCGAGTGGAAGAGAGAGGGAAAGACAGAGAGAAATATTGATGAGAGAGAAACACATCAATTGGTTGCCTCTGAACGTGCCCAGACCAGCACCCAAGTTGAGGAGGAACCTACAACCAAGGTACATACCCTTGTCGGAGTCGAACCTGGGACCCTTCAGTTCGCAGTCCCATGTTCTGTCCACTGAGCAACTGGCTAGGGCTAAATGTTTTCATTTGCATTAATTAATGGTTTAGGCATGTTCTTATGTTTTCTTTTTAGGTTTCCTCTTTTATGAATGTCCTGTTCCTTTATCCTTTGCCCATTTTTATAATTAGGCTTCCTATCTTTTTTGTAATGCTTTTAAAGTATTGTTTTTTGGTTTTTATATATTGCAAATATCTCTTCCTATCCTACCATTTGTCTTTAATTTTATGCATAGTGTCTTGATAGTGTCTTTCATTAACTAGCAGTCCTTAATTTTAATATAATCACATTAACTTTCCTCTGATATCTTTGATTTTTGAGTTTTATTTAAGAAATTATTCCCTACTCCAAGACAAATTTTTTTTTTTTACAATTTGTTATGTTTTCCTTTCACAATTGTTCTTGAAGCCATCTGGAAAACACTTTCATACCTGTTGTTAGATGGGAACCTAGTTTGATTTTTTTCTGCCTAGAATGAGATAATTTTCCCAACACCATTTTGGTACCACTTTTATTGTATCCTATGATCCCAAATATACCTGAATACCCTTCTAACTGTCTATTCTGTCCCATGGTTTACTTAAATTTGATTGTGTCTCTATCACGACTTTAGGATGGCTCTACATGCGTTCACGTTGATCATTTTCTTCAGTGCTAGGAAAATAATAACTTTCCTCAAAAAGAAAAGAAACTTCAACTTTGCAGGACAAATCAGAGAAGAGACTCATCTGTTGGATTTAGAGCGGACAGCATTTTTTCATAAGTAGCTACATTGTGAAGAACATTAACTTTAATGCACCATGAATACCAAAGGTTCCTTGCAGAGTTGAAGGCTCAGTTTAGTTTCCAGGAAATATCCTCACTTTTCTTCATTCTAAAAGATTGGTGACAATTCCTTGCCCTGTGGAGAAGCCAGGAAATTGTGCCATAAGCTGCCATACATCAAGCATTTTGATGCACTGCTAATAAATCCAGTAGGAACCAGACTTTCCCAAATAGCTTCATTAAATGATGGTTATTATTAATTTACCATAGCATCCCATAATTTTCTACAGAGATTTATATTATCCAACATCAATAGTGAAAATGAGGTGGATCTTATTCAAAAGACATGGGGCTAGGATATATAATTACCTTCATGTTGTATTCAAATAGATTATTAGCATATGCTCATAATTATTTCTTTGTATCCTCTAGCTATCCATTATGACTCCTTAACACTGTGTTTTAGAGTAATTTAGTGTCACATTAAAATAATCATATGGATGGGTAAATATTTTTTGTTCAAATATTTGATCTCCAGCCATGAAGTCCACCCTTGGTTTGAAACAACTGACACGTGATTGTCTGCATCTGCAATACAATGAGATGTTGGTAGTCAGGCAGGTCATGCATTGCCTTTGCATGGCTTCTCATAATTGTCATTTTCCTGTCCTTCCTCTCCTTTTCATTTCTGCCATACACACCAGCTCCCACTCCTAGACTCTTATATTCTCCTATCAAATTGTATTTATTATATAACTTACATATCATAAAATTCCCTCCTTAGAATATCATAATTTAGAGACTCTTATAGTGTATTCACAAGCTTGTGCAATTATGTAATTCTGAAACGTTTTCATCCCTGCACTCATTAGTAATTATTACACATTCTCCCTTTCCCCAGTTCCAAGCAACCACTAATCTACTTTCTGTCTCCACGGATTGGCCCATTTTGGACATTTCATTCTAAAGAAAATATTTTTTTTTTCTTGTGGTTAAATACACATAACATAAAATGTACTATCTTAACTATTTTTAAGTGTACGGTTCAGTCACGTTAAGTGCATTTACATAGTTGTGCAACCAAATCTCCAGAACTCTTTTCATCTAGCAAAACTAAACTCTATATTCATAACAATTTTCTATTTCTCCTCTCTTTTAGCCCCTGGAAACTAGCCCACCATTCTACTTTTTTGTATGTGAGTTTGATTACTCTAGGTACCTTATATAAGTGGCATCATACAATATGTGTCTTTTTGTATCCAGGTTATTTAACCCCTTCCCCAATAATTTTTTTGTTAAAAACGTTTCTTTTTCAGACTAATTTTTTTATTTTGGTTCTATATAGTATTTTTGATGCTGGTTATGAAAACAGTTTGTAATTATTTTTTCTTCCCATTTTTGTGGTTAAGAATAGTATTTCCTCAGAAAGTTTCTAGATGAAATTATTTAGAATGGTACGTATGTAGCTGGTTTTTGAAGGTAAAGTTTTTAGACGAGTATACTCGTCGACGACTGAAAAAAGAACATTTTGTGAAAACGTGTATACACGTTTCTGCTGGGGAAGGGGTTAACTTAGCATAAGGTTTTCAAGCTTCATCCACATTGTAGCTTCAGTTAGTACTTTGTTCATTTTTATGGTTGAATAATATTCTATTGTATGGATATATCATACCTTGTTTATCTATTCATTCACTAGAATACATTTGTATTCTTTCCACTTTTTGGCATTTCTGAAACAATTGTCGTGTGGGCATATATTTTAAATTCTCTGGGGCATACACCTAGGGGTGGAATTTCTGAATCCTATGGTAACCATGCTTAACTTGTTCTGGAACCACCAGACTGTTTTCCAGTGTGGCTGTACCACTTTACACTCCCATCGGTAGTGTATGAAGGTTTCAATTACACCACATCTTCGACACTAGTTCTTACTATCTGTCATTTTGAAAGTCATCTTAGTGGGTTGCAGTAGGGATTCCCTACCACTGGCCACCTCCTAATTTCTGATCTGACTCAGGGCAGAGTGCGCCAATTAGAGGGAACTATAACTACTCAAAGTATACTGACAAGGCGGCCAGTAAGTAATTTTTAAAAAAAAAAACATGAACGCCATAACCGGTTTGGCTCAGTGGATATAGCGTCGGCCTGCGGACTCAAAGAGTCCCAGATTCAATTCCGGTCAAGGGCATGTACCTTGGTTGCGGGCACATCCCCAGTAGGGGGTGTGCAGGAGGCAGCTGATCGATGTTTCTAACTCTCTATCCTTCCTTCCTCTCTCTAAAAAATCAATAAAATACATTTTAAAAAAATAAAATAAAAACATGAACTGTTTGTTTTCAATTTTCTTTTTTTAAAAAAGGTCTTTCTGAACCCTCAGTTTTTGACTGATTACAATAATCAGGTGTCTGCACTGGGTCTTTTTCTCTCTCTTGTAAACAGAGGTAAAATCACAATCAGATGAAATGTATGTAAAAGAATCTACATACATCCAGTGCAGAATAGGTACATAGTACCTCTCCATTTATTTGTTCTTTGATTCTTATAAATCTTTTTAAAGTAAAAATTTTACTAAAATTTCCTTTGATTTCAGTCCTTGAGTATTTATTGAGGTCTGCTGGTTTTTCATGACAGATAACACAGAGAACGTGGAGAGTACTCAAGTGGTTTTACTAAGTAGAAGAACATTTGCTTGATTTTTTTTTAAAGGAAGGACTTTAAAGCCCTACATATTTCAGTGTTTTTGAAACTTCACAGCCTGAGCCAAATTGTACACTCTAAACTATCACAGTTGTCATGGTAAGTGGTGTTTTCTTTCCAAGACAACTGAAGCCACAAATTGCACAAATGATGAAAAAATGACCAGAGGGAAAAATACATTGTTCACAGTCTTTAAAAGATGAAGATATTTTCTCCAATGAAAACATCTTAAGGTTCTGTGTGGTTTTGATTTCAGCTGCCCCAAGATTGCTTCGGCAGTAGTACCTATTTCAGAATGGAAAGGGGGCTCTTTTCTTGGTGTGGTGAGGTCGGGTCTAGGATCTTGTAACAACCAGTCCAAAAAGATGGAAAAGATCAGGCATGGCCCAAATTGCCTGAGCTCTCACATAGAAAGAGAATTGACAAACAAGACTGGAACTTGGGTGGGGCAAGTGAGGTACCTAGGGCACAAAATTTAAGGAGGCACTCTTGGGGCCAAGCAAAAAGTACATGACCTGTTTGGAAATATAAAAGGTGGGATGCTGAAGCAGCCCAGAGGAGAAATTTACCTGACCTATGGTAGTATCAAATCACAAAATTACATTCACTCCCATACCGTGTCCTGTCGTGATCCCCCCAACACTTGGGTCTGATGCTGAAAAACCCTGTATGCTCCCTACCTTCTGTGAGCTGCCAGACAGTTGACATAACTCTGCATCCAGCCAGGAAAGGCATGGAAGAGGAAGCACTCTTAGGGCCAAGCAAACCTTGGAAAAATGAGAAATATGTCATGGCTAGCACAGAGGCAGTACCATCGCAGGAGGCAGTAGACATAAAGCTGGAAAAGAGGCCTTGGGTTAGACTGGGGAGGCAAAGAGGAACTAACATGTATCAAGTCCACTATTTGCCAGACAAAGGGAAACACCCCCACCCCTGGTTTTGATGGCTGAAGAGGTCAGACAAAGCCAGAACAATTAAAGAACCATTGCCACAGTCTAGCCCAGAGGCTTATACTAGAGGCCAAGAATAGGGACTCCAACCGAAACTGACTGGAATGCACTGTTCATATGGGAGGATTCTTGTACCTAGTATATTTATTTCCTTATCAAGAACTTGCTGGAGAATTGGTTATAGTTTGGGAGGTAGAAACCCTAATAACCTGGCTATGCATAGGCATGCACATACCAAGTATCCACGGGAGAGATGGCTTAGATTCTAATAAGAGGAAAAGATGACTTCAATGGCACAGAGCCAGGGGACTCTGTGGTCAACTTGAACCTGGGTGTTTCCTGTTGCAGATGCCTCAGGAGCAAGTTCTTCTGTTCTTTCTTTTATTTTCTTAAAAAACACACACCACAGACAACATTATAAAAGGATGTGTAACTCAGGATCAGCCAGATGGAAGGAATGCATAGGGTAAGGTATGGGGGAAAGGGGACCTCCTTGGCTATGTTTATTTCTAATTATTTTATTTAATGCAATTGTAAATGGAATTGTTTTTTGTTATGTCTTTTTGAATTGATTCTTTTTTATTATGATATGTTACTCTATCTCTGGCAATATTATTGCTCTGCAGTCTATTTCATTTAATATTAATATAGCCACTCTTCTTTCTTATGATTAGAATCTTAATGATATCTAGTTTTTCATCCTTTTACTTTTTAACCTCTTTTCATCATTATATTTACATACATTTCCTGTAGACATTAGTAAAGTTCAGCTTGCTTTATTTCTCCAGTCTGACAATTCTTATCTTTTAACTGAGGTTTTTAAACTATTTTTATTTTTTTTAAAATATATTTTATTGATTTTTTACAGAGAGGAAGGGAGAGGGATAGAGAGTTAGAAACATCGATGAGAGAGAAACATCGATCAGCTGCCTCCTGCACATCTCCTACTGGGGATGTGCCCGCAACCCAGGTACATGCCCTTGACCGGAATCAAACCTGGGACCTTTCAGTCCGCAGGCCGACGCTCTATCCACTGAGCCAAACCGGTTTCGGCAACAATTTTTATTTAATGTATTCATTGATATGCTTTAGTTTAAGTCTATTTTCCTATTTGTTGGAGATTTAAGAAATGCTTTAGGAAACTGTTCACTCTCTGTTTCAAGGCAAATTTTTGTAAGGGAAAAGTACATATGGACATGTTAAAGTGGGAGCAGCCAGGGCTTCCCATCTATCCCTCAGATCCTGGACAACCCTTCCCACAGGATTTAATGGGCATCAGTGTCCTCAATTAAGAAATGATAGGTTACATTAATTTGGCTAACACTGCTCTCCCCCCACCCTACCCTGGTGATTCTTTTTAAAAAATGCTTTTTTAATCCTCACCTGAGGATATGTTTATTGATTTTAAAGAGAGAGAGAGAATGATGTGAGAGAGAATCATTGACTGGTTGCCTCCTATACGCACCATGACTGGGGATTAAATTCTAAACCTAGGTAGTTGCCCTGACCACTATATGGGGCAATGCCCCAAATAACTGAGCCACACAGGCCAGAGTTCTGGTGATTCTTGAGACCCAAGTCATGTGCCTGCTGGAACCTCTTTCAGAGGCTGATCCACGCAAGTGGCCAACCTAGGACACACACTGTGGAATTTCCTAAAATCTCTCAAAGATACACAATCTCCAACAAGTAGTGGCTGGCCTGGGAGTGTCCTGTCTCTCTTGTTACCTGGCCCTAAGACTGGCAGTTAGTCTCAGTTCACAGTATAGCCTTGCCCAGCTACTTCTGAGTGCAGCACAGGCAGCTACCAAGCACAGATCACTTTGTAGCTTCTACCAGGTGACCCTGGGGCCAGACACAGGGCGTAGCTGACATTGTCCTGCACAGCAGGCACTCCCCAAAAGCCCCAGTACCAATACACTTAGTAGCCAGACTCAGATCACACCAGACCACTACACAAATGACACACCAAAAGGGTGGACTGTGTAGGCACCAGAGCCCTACTAAAGTGAATCCCTCTCCATGGGGTCAGCTCCTGTACAACATCTTGTCTGCTGTAGTCATGGCTAGTCCTCACAGCCAGTCAGCCTGAGGGTCAGTCCCATTCACTAACCTGCCAACAGCAATCAAGGCTCAGTTACAACATGAGAGCACACACAACCCGTACCAAGGGCACCCTTGGTACACCTGGCTCAGGTGAACAGGGAGACTGTGCCACTGGGACCCACAGGACACTTGCCACAGAAGACCACTCTGCCAAGACTGGAAGATGTAGCAAAAGACCATATTTCATTAAGGTAGACCACTATCTACTAATATCATACTAGGAAAAATGAGGGGCTTTTAATAGAAACAAAAATTACATGTTGCTCAGTGTATTTCAGATGTAGTAGAAATATTACTATACTTCCACAGAATGGCATCTGAATGAACTGAAGATGAATGAGGATGTGGGTGTCTTGAAAAGCCAATAGTAATTTGATGTTGATTTTGTGAAAGTGTGTACTCTTTTCCTTTAAGAAATGTGAAAAGAAGACTTATCTCCTTTGGGGACTAACCAAACACTGGCAGTCTGAGGACCATGCAGAGGTAAAACCTTACATCTCCTGGGATTTTTTCTTCCAGGGAATTCCTTTGGAGATTTCTATGGTATTTTGGGGCTTGCTGTAGAGACTACTCATAACTGCCTTTCCTTTGCTGAGGAGTTCCTGATCTTCTGTAAGAAAGACCAGAGGTAAGATGGTACCTCCAAGTAAGACCAGAAAAGTCTCAGGTGGAAGTCCTTGAGTCCTGCCTGCTGTGTTCCAGAGGAATGGACATCTGGAAGCCCTCCCTCCCTTTGTTAAATATTTCATAGTGATTCCTGATAGTAATCACAGCCCCACCGACCAGGGCCTCCTACCTGCCAGTTCCAGTACCAGACACTTAGTAAGCATCATCGCATCGAACCCTCCCAATGCAGGTATTTATTATTTGGTGCATTGTCCAGAGGGCACCATGGCTTCAGAGACATTAATTAAATTCTTAAAACTGGCCAGGATTTATACTTAAGCCCAAACTCTTTTTGCTCTGCTTTGCTACTGCTAATCTCTCTGCTTTTGGGGGTGAGTCAAGCCTTGTTTCTAAGGAAGCCTGGCTAATAGTTATTAGGGTTAACGCATTTAATAATCAATCTATCTTGAATGTTGCCTCTGACAACTCAGTACTAATTACATAATTAAAATTAATTAATGCTGATGCTGTGCTCTACAAACAACTAATATTACATTCAGTGTGGGGCAAAGTAGGTTTGCAGTTTTTTGTATGGAAAATAATACAATACATAATAAATAATAATGAAAGAATAAACTATTTTGCATACTCAAAACAACTGTAAACCTACTCTTGCCCCACCCTGTATATACTCAGACACTCTCCTGTGATTGTTTTGATTCTGTTTGAAATATCAGGTTAAAATGCAAAAATATGTCCTAAGCCAGATCAACTTGGCCTTCTCTTGAGACGGTGGAGATTTGAGGGTAGGGAGGTAAACAGAGCACATAAAAGAGAGTAGAAGGCAGTGTGAATAAGAGATTGCTGGTATTAATAGAAAATTATCCCTGCTTGTGCAACATACCTTATACTTAGAGGTTCCTTTTCTGTGCACATAATGGTAAATCAATTTCTTCCTTTTTTTTCTTTTTTTCTGAGTCTAAATAAGCTGAGAGAAACTGTTTTTTGATGAGGGTAGAAGTAAGTCTATGTCGTTCCTCTCCTAGTATACTCTGCATCCAAATTCATAGAGATGACATCTGCCTGTGACAGTTGTATACCCATTTAAGGAGGTGGCTTGTGGAGGAATGGGGCAAAGTAGGTTTGCAGTTTTTTGTATGGAAAATAATACAATACATAATAAATAATAAGGAAAGAATAAACTATTTTGCATACTCAAAACAACTGTAAACCTACTCTTGCCCCACCCTGTATATACATAATATCACTACTTTCTTGTAGGTAATATGGCATTGAAAGAACTGATTTAAAGACAAGAGGAAATTGAGAGCTGGGAAAGATGGGACCTAGATTTTCTGTCCCTTATGCAAAATTGTGCTTTAGGATTTTGGAAGTGTTATATAAATCCCTGCCTCACTGAATAACTTTTTACTTTATCATTTCAGATGTCATACCATGCTGAAGCTTTTAAATATAATAATTAGACTTTGTGATGCCTGAAGGCTGTAATACTGCTACAAATCCGAATGGTCTATTTAAAATGTACTTGGGAGGAATCATTATGTTTTAAAATGAGTCCCTCCTGAAACAAAGTTTAGGAGCTTCATTCTAAACTCCATAAAAGTTTAGAATTTTATCTTTAATTTTAGTATGAAGAAAAGAATATATCCAATGACTATTCCATAGATTGGTCCACACCCACCCAGCTTTATTGAGATGTGATTGACAAACAAAATTATATATATTTAAGGTGTACAATTTAGTGTTTTGATAAATGTATATACTGTGAAATGACTGAGTGGTCCATTTTTGAAATCAGAAGGATTGTGTAGGACAGCGATTTTCAGCCAGTGTGCCACAAGAATTATTCAAATATTCAATACCTGACTAGTCAGAGGCATTGAGGTCTTTCCCCTTTAATTATCAAATTAAAAGATGACTAAAGCCAACACAATAGCTATTTGATGTGAACGAGTCAAAATTATATCTTTTTTTTGGTCAAATTGGAAAAAATATATTTTTGGTGTGAAGAATTTTATTAATTAGTTTATGTGCATCATGAGATGAAAAAGATTGAAAACTGCTGATAGAAAGTTTTGGAGCCCTTTCTGTGACATATCCTCCTTATCTGAGGGGCAAGGGTTGGCACTATTATGAATAAAGTTTAATATTAATAATGTTGTTAAATTAATATTCACTTTATTCATCCCTGAATGCTGGATCAGAATTAAAGTTGGTTTTAGATCTTTAAATTCATTGAAGGTCTTTGTAACTTGTCGCAAGATTGACTTGAGAAAACAACATTTAGTTAAATCTATTCCATAATGGAGTTTATTCAATTCCCGAGTGAATAGCTGAGGGATGTTGTGGAATTATCTTAACCCCGGGGTGTTTTAGAAACAGACTTGAGACAAATGGCGTAATGTAGGTCAACCCTGCAAAGCTCTGGTGCATAGCTCTTCAGGGAAAAGCAGGAGCACAGGGCAGATTGGAAAGTACGAAAGAAAGCTGGCCTTTCTGTTAGGATTGCCATGCTTAAGGAGATAGCATCAAGGGGCAACACGCAGCAGTCGCCCCTTGATGCTATCGTTAGATTTCTGGGGTTCCGGGCACAACCGAGTTTTGGACTGCTGAGCTGCAACCAGCCCGCAGGACTTGATACTTAATTTGATACTTAATTGCAGGCAACAATTTAGCACCCTTGCGGCTACAACCCTCTTTTGAACAGGATGAGATCTGAGGTGTTTTTTTTTCAGTTCCACAATGGAGCCAAGATTGGACTCGAAAGAACCTCAGCTTCTGCCTCTGCACCCCTCATAAGGTATTGTTCAGCTATGGACACTACTGGCCAGGCGTCCAAGAAGGGCGGAGGGTCTGATTAAAGCGGAACGTTGTTACTCAGCCAGCTAAGGGCTGCAAGGGACCGCTGCATCATAGTACCGGAAGTGGTCTTGGGGGACCTTAACACCTCAGGCTCTAGGCGGAAGGGCTTCATTTTGTTAGCCGGAACTTTGACAGTTGGTGGTTCTGAGGGGTCAGACATCGCAGGTTTTCAGTGCGGACTTGCGGGGGTGGCGAGAGGGAGCTTTAGAGCTTCCTTTAAGACGCCCCTGCTCCCCGACTCTAGGCCTCATGCTCACGGTGGACCTTTGGAGAGGGTGACCACAGTTAGACCGGGCGGCAACGGATGTGAAGGCTTCTCTGAGGTAAAAGGCCTTGGGTGGTGTGGAATCATTTTGACTTTGCTGCGTGAAAACTGCTGATAGAAACTTGTGGAGCCCTTTCTGTGACATATCCTCAAGGGTTGTCACTATTATGAATAAAGCTTAATATTAATAATGTTCAGTGCATCTCCACTTTATTCATCACTAAGTGCTGGGTCAGAATTAAAGTATCCCCTCAGAGAGATGTATCCTGGGACTTGCGTCTTCCTGAGCTCCCCGGTGGTGGGAGACTTGTTTGGGAAGACCATGAGGTAGGCCCAGTGGGAACTCATGGTTTGGAAGTTTCTGGAAGACTACAGTCACAGGTGGTATTCCAGAAGGCATCCTTTGACTGGAAATTTTGAGAAAGTTCCTAGTATCAGCATAAACCTCAAGAACAGATTTTTTTTTGAAGTCATTATGTTTATTTTATAAATGTTTAAACTTTTGATAGTATGTATAAACTCTCTGCTGTGAAAGATGACTCCTGCACACATCTCCCCCCTCCCTTATCCTCTAAAACTTCTTTTACAATGTAGTATCCAGTACTCTAATTATTTATCATGCTACATTGTTTCACGTTGTTTCAAGAACAGGTTTTTGAGGGAAGTGAGTCAGTAGCTAAGGCGCCATTTTGCAAAGACGGCAGCCATTTTAAAATTCGAGGTGTAACCGTTATTTTGTAGAAGTAGCCGTTGGTCACTGACTTCACAGATGGTCCAGCTTTGAAGGCCGTGATGCACGTGCGGATTTTCAAAGAATCCACGTGAGGTCTTTTTTGTTGTATTTGTTTGTTTCAAATGATAAAAATTAGCAGTTTTGAATCTGAGAGTTTGAGGAAAAGCCTTTGCGGTTTGTAGAATTTGTTAAATGCTTTTCTTGTGTTTAAATTGATATTTCTGAAACTGTTCTTTCTTCGACGAATACAGTCCAATTGGGTAAGGGAGGGAAGGAATTTGTTAAGTTCTTACTGCATTTTCTGTCGAAAGAATGCGCGTTGTAGGTTCAATCGTTGCCAGCCGCCGACCCGCACCCCATAGCGGCATGCATGTGGGGGGCAACCAATCCATGTGTCTCTCATCGATCCCTTGCCCTCACTTCCTCATCTCTCGCCCTCATTTCTTTGCCCCCTTCACCCCCCAGCCCTCATGCCTCCTCACCCCGCGCCCTCTCACCCCCCTCGCCCTCTTGCCCCCTCGCCCCTTCACCCCCCTCTTTTGCCTCCTCACGCCCCTTCAGTCCTCTCCCTCTTGCCCCCTCATCTCGTGCCGTTCACCCCCCAAA
>NW_006296063.1:137945-141683 GCF_000327345.1 Myotis davidii
TGCCCCCTCGCCAGCTTTCCCTCTCACCCTCTCATGTTCTTGCCTTCTTGCCCCCTAGCCCCTGCTGTTGCACCTAAAAAAAAAAAAATCAATGGGAAAAATGTCCTGGGGTGAGGATTAGCAACAACAACAAAAGGCATGTTCTGCATCTGGCTGGGGGAGGGCAGTTGTGGCTTTTAACTCTTCCATAAAGTTAAAAAATTGAGTTTTTATTTAATAATTGGATCAGATGAAATCAATGTATAGCTAGAAAAATTTAATGAATTATTTTATCAGTAGTCCTTAATTTTAATTTGTAATTGGCAAACATGTACTAGCTTTCTTCTATAAATTCAAATTCTTCTTGAAAATAACATAATTTATAATTTTGAAAGTAAAACTACCACGAAGCCATGTGCTAGGGATCTTAAAATGGAAATATCCAAAAGAAAAGACATGGGTGTGAAATGTGCTCAGTTAATAAATATTTGAAAACATGCTAGGATAAAGTTTTTAAGTTAAAGATATTCAGTGACACTGGTTAATAAAATTATATAGGATTAAGTGTATAATTCTATAATAGATTCTATATACATTGCATTGTGTGTTTCCCACCCAAAGTCCTTGTTGCTTTTAATGGAATGAACTCTTGCTTTGATCCACTTATTCTCTCTTATTTCAAACTTAGTTACTTGACCCTGAATATCACGACCGAGGCAGATTTTCAGGCTGAAATTCTATCTGAGACCATGACAGGACCTCTTAGCAGGGTCCTTCTTCTCTCACCCAGGGCTGCAGCTGTACAAAGAAGAAAATGTAATTTCCTGAGTAATCATAAATTCCTTATGTTTTATAAAATTATAAAAGTAAGCAATTCTTTAGTCAAATAGGTAGTCAGTACAATTACTCCAGAAGGCATTCACAATGATCACATTCAGAAATGAGTACTGGTCCACGGATCAGTGGTCCGTGAGTTCCAAAAGGTTGGCGACCGCCGAACTAAAGTACTTGTTCTAGAAAATAGTCCAATTATGTCTGAAACACATAGGTTTGTTTTGCTTATTTATTTCTCTGCCTATTCTAGAAGAAAAGCGCTGAGATGAAGCCACACCAAGGCAGCAAAAGAGGGATGACCCTTTCCATTACCTCCAGGCAATAGGTGGAAAGCATTTGACTAATGTCTTTGAAAAGTACTTGGGTCAGATATGTGAAGAAGTCTTTGGGGAGCCCTCACCCCCCACCTCCACCTCCCATCAGTCATTAAACAGAGATAACTCTGCCTCTGAGCATGGCCAGCTCTGACAGGTCTAGCACTTGGGGGAAGGGGAAAAGAACTGGACCCTTCTTCTGAATCTGCCAAGAGCAGGTGTAGGGGCTGCCCCACCTTTCCCTGCCCCACCTAGCCAGGACCATTGTGTGCAAATTTGCTTGCAGAGCAATTCATATGTACCAAGATTCTTGAATGATAAGAATGAGAGGCACTAAAATTCTACTCCTCTTAAGTGAAAGATTTTTAGGTTTATGTGGTAATTAAAGTTGTGGGTAAAGCAGTTGGTTAATGGTGATAAAACAAAAACAAAAATGTAATAAAAGTATAGTTTAATTCTTCTGGTTTTAGCCTCTACTCAAATTTCATCCAACACACATTCCCATTGTTACAGGTGCTCTTGAAGCTGGAGATTAGGGAAAAGCCGGTGGGAATAAAAAATGCTTTCTGGGAGCCCACAGGCTAAAGGGGCAGCAAGACTTGGAAATAAATCATTATATCTCCAAAGTGTTTACATTGGGCTTGAATTTGTGACTTAGTATCCTTGGTATTGCAGAAGAGAAAGAGACTGACTCTTCCTGGGGGATGGGCTTCAGCACATCTTTCTTAAAGAGGAGGATTTAGATTGGGCTTTGAAGGATGAGTTCCATATCCCTAAAAGGAGTAGGCAGAGGCAAGGGCATGCATGAATAGAAACAAGGAGGAGCGAAGAAGCATGACATTTTCCAAAGCAGGAGGTGGTCACTGGAGGGTGGCTAGTCCTGAAGCCTTTGTAGGAGGAGACAGCATCTGATGGAAGGGGCATTTTGAGGAATTGCCTTTCATTTCTTGGACAGTAGGGAGCCATGACAGGATTTTAAGAAAGAATGAGATTACATATCCCACATGTGAAGGCAGTTGTTTTCTCATATAAAACAATAAGTATACCCCTTAGTATAGGACTTGTTGTGATGGTTGGATTTGGGGCGATGAAGAAGGGGAGCTGCCAAGAATAAACTCGCAGCTTTCTGACTTGTGTGACTAGTTCCACTCACTAAGATGGAGGTACCCAAAGAAGCATGAGCAGATTGGGCAAGTTTCATTTTGAACCTGAATGTGAGGTGTGGGTGAGACATCTTGGGGAAAAAAACAAAAAACCTGGATGTGCAGCCGGGGACAGAATGCAAGGGAGCAGCCTGTGCTTAAAATAAAGACCCAGGGTCAGGGAGGTTTTGCTTTGTCAGAGGCTTCTATGGGTTTTTGGTACCTCTTTTATTACTCTGGTGTGGGAAACTGAGTCACACCTACCAACTGCAGCCATAAAAAGCTGCTATGTCTCCTATCATATCCATGTTACTTGTCCTGTGTCTAAATGTTGATAGATGCAAGCTGAGTGTGACAAAGGCCCCCACTGGGTTTTTTAAGTGACAATCCTAGAACAGCAGTCTCTGGAAAGACAAGAGCTAAACAATTGCCAGTTTTTAAAATAGGACAAATAAACATACTAGTAGGCCTCCCAGATTACACTCTATAAAGAAACTACATTTTCCCTTTGTCCTTTATAAAGAGCTTAAGATTTCTGTAAGGCTTTTCCCAAAGACTACATAAAATATTAAATGAACTGATAAATGTTGTTCATGAGAGAATATCATTATTGTTATGTGATCCATATTTATGGAGTATGTGTCCTGACCTGAGTCTACTTAATGTCCCATTAGGGAAGGATGTTTTGGAGGTTGATGAATTTTGTTTCTGTTTCTAACAATTAAGCACCTTGTTTAAGTAACAGGTTGTTCTTTGATTATAGTTTGTTCATAACCACCAATAAATATACCCCATATTTAAATATACAAGTCGTACTTTTGGGAGGACAGGTAGTTAAGGGCAGTCAGATCTTTCATATGCTAATACCTGATATCAAGATATACTAAATATTACACCATCAAACTAATAATTTAGTTTGGAAATTAAAGCATATATTCATGTGTTTGATTAGTGTTCTTCTCTCTGCATTGATATTTAATTATAATATACGTATGCACAGTGTTCCAAGGTATTTTCTTTTTGTTTTAATTTTTGACAATGTTTTACTTGTTGCAGTATTTGTTGAATTCATGAATGCTATTGTTTTCCAGGAGAAAGCCACCTTAGAGGTGTTGAATTCCCAGTGTGTTAACATGCTGCTTGTCTCCTTGTTAATGTGAACCTTAACATTCAAGGTTAAGGTCAACCTTATTTGAGATACTCACAAAATACATAGGTGTGCAATGCATTTTAGACTTTCCATAGAAGTTCCCTTTCTTTATGGTATCTGGTCCTCCTGAGAGTGACTATGGGGTTGGGCAGTCAAGGATTCGAACCAATTTACATGTACTCAGGTGGGTCACAGAGCTAGTGCAGAGCTGGGACAGGATCCCAAGAATTTCACCGTCAATAATATTGTTGATTTCCATCAGTTTTTCAACTTCTACTAGTTAAACCAATGGGTTAATAATTTTTAAAGTGTGGATTAA
>NW_006296063.1:141787-162101 GCF_000327345.1 Myotis davidii
TATATATAATTTATTTTTGCTACCCTCTAACTTTGTCTTCCATTTGAGAGAATGAACTTGTAAGGCAGTTGTTTTCTCATATAAAGCAATAAGTATACCCCTTAGTAGAGGCAATAAGTTGTGGGAGCTTCCCCTCTTTCCTGAGGCTGAGTCAAGACCACTTTGAAACATCCCTGGGTACTCTGCAGACAGAACTTAATAAAAGATGCTTACTCTTTGACTTCTCTGGTATCAGTTCTATTTTCTGATCTTCTCAAGAAACCCAGGTTGTGAGCTGTGCAGTAAGGCAAGGACCACACAGCACTTTGAAATGAGAAAGCTTTAAAGTAACAGACAGGAGTTTGACCAGGAAACTGAAAGGTCTGTCTGTACAACATGATTGTACTTTTAGGTGAAATTCACAAAGTTAATCACCATGAAGAATCTGGAAACTCTCAGTAAGAGCTGTTTCATTTTTCCTATGCATTCCACAAGATACAAGCTGAAAAATTTTGTGTAAAGTGCCAACATATGTGATCACAGAAGGTATCTAAAGTGTATTGAGCAGAATATTATAGTTGTCAGTGAGGGCATTTGAGTAGCCTTGCTTCAATGTGGCTATGTCTTAACCGTAAGTATTGAGGAAAGGAATTGTGTGAGAGCAAGGGCTGGAGGTGGGATAGGGAGGAGAGGATCTGTCATAGGTGTAGTCAGGAGTCGGAAACAATTAGGGAGATCATTTTAAGGGTGGAGGTCCAGTCTTTCATTCAGGAAATGGAAGGTTTCTTTGGCCCCTACTTCTAATTTGAGATCTGTGTGGCTAATACATTGAGAACCTTTTTAATTTTTACTAAGGTGGTGTCAATTTTTTAATCTTTCACATGATATTGGCACATAATTCATATATTGATCTTAAATTTTGTTGCATATGGATTTTCATTAGTGGACATGGCTCCTTTTAAAAACATTCTGGAGATAATTTCCCTGCTTTTTTGGATAAGGCAGCCTAGGGTATATGGAACCGTGTAATAGGATTCAGGCAAAACACGTGTAGGCTGAGGAATTATCTGAAGACAAGGGGGCTAAAAGAAGTTAGGAGAAGCCACCTAATTTTGAAAGGGCTTGTTCCTCAGCTGAAAAACAGGGATCAATTAGACTTGCCCTGTGAATTAACTGTATTTACAGTTTTCACACTTACATTAAAAATATTGGAAATGAATAATCTGAAATGGTAATATTTACCACTGGGTGGTAGAATTATGTTGACACTAGAGGCCCAGTGCACGAATTTGTACACTGGTGGGGTCCAGCTGGCCTGCCCCTGATGGGGTCCATCGAGGGTGGGCTGGCTGGGGTAAGGGGCCACAGGTGTTCCTGTCATTCTGCCTTTTGGTCAATTTGCATATTACCCTTTTATAATATTGGATTGTTTCCCTCTTCTATTTTGTAAATTTAGCACTCTCAAAAATAGAAAAATGAAATTGCAAAAGAAGCAAAAAGCCTGGCTCTTTCCAAGCATTCTAATAGGAAATGATTATATAATTCTACATAGTGACGAAAGGTTTTTGATCTCTTTAGGAAGTATTGTAGGGAAGGGATTTGTGGGAGCTCCCAGGTCCCAAAGCCCCTTTCCTCTGTGGAGGTTGGGCTCTGGGACCTTTGTCTTGAGTAGTGAACACCCAGCATACAGCCAGGAACACTAGCAGTGGGCACTCCCTTAAGGACCACCTTTTGGGTCCTGTCTTTTATTTAGTAAGCTGTCAGGCTTGTGGGCTGCCAGCTGCCTTAGCTTTACCAAAAGGAAGTGGTTCATTCATTCTTTTACTATGGGTTGTAAGCTGAATAAAGTGGCCCACCACAGCCTCAGAGACAAAAGTTCTCCTTTAGGATTAAACTGCCAGGTTAGAGAATGGTCCTTTCAGCACTGTGCAGCCTCAAATAGGGGCTTTACTCAACCAGCCACCTTTATGCAAATCTCTCTTCTTTGATGAGTCATGCCTCTCCTTCCAGCCTGTCCCCACCCCCACCTTCCCAACGCCCCCCCCAAAAAAAAAACCCCACCCCCGCAGAGGCAGCAGGGCTGGGAGGGAGGTCAACCAGGTTAGATGTTTCTAGGAGGAATAGTGGAATAAAATGGTTTTGTACATGGCATTGCTAATAAGTTGAACACTGGCAAAACCTTCTTGTGTTTAAGATATTTTTGGTAAAGAACAAATTATTCCTCAAATGGAACATATTGGAGTGGCATAGAGTTGAGGAGTGCTAAAATTGTTGTTCTTTGACGTTATGCAAAATATCATATCCTTATCTGTTGTTTTCAATTCTCTCTCAGTTTCCTTTCTGATGCTGGGCTTCCTTGTTTTTATCTGGAGTGGAGAAGCTGTTCTTCTGTGCTTACCTCCTCAGTTGTTTTGGCTCTCTTCTCTCTTCTGCTACTGCTTTTCTCCTCTGTCCTTCTAATTGAATATTTCCAGGGTTTTATCTTCTCATTCTCAGGTCACTCTCATCATAGGGTATTCTAGTGATTTGTTGAATTTCACATATTCTTGGTACACATGTCTTATAGCAGGAGTGGGGAGACTTTTTTCCACCAAGGGCCATTTGGATATTTATAATGTCATTCATGGGCCATGCAAAATTACCAACTTAGCCTGCTATATTTACTCAAACATTTAATTAACTCACCCCTAATGCCTTGGCAGGGCCAGATCGAATGATTTTGAGGACTGTACGTTCCCCACCCCCGTCTTACAGAATAATGGACTCTCCAAGCTGGAAGAGAGTTCCAAGTCATCTGTCGAACTATATATCATGTCTTTATGGTCAAATTAATATATGTCAGATATAGGGTAGGTTTTCCTGAATGTTTCATTGATGCCTACCTAACTGGTAGATTTTCTCTCCAGACTCTTCTATTACCCAGCTTCCCTTTAGTAAAGAATAGCTCTGGCCTTTTGACCCTCAGCCACTTCAGCCCTTATTATCCCTAGGCCCATAATGGTGTCACGTCCACCTCTTAACTTACTCATTGTCCCTTCTCATATTAGGAGGTCTCCTATATAGCATGTCTGATATCAATCTTCTCTTACATCTTTCTTTTCTTCTTCTCCCAACAACTACTCTCTAAACTCAAATGTTTCTCCGCCTGTCCCTTTGAGCTTCTTGCATCATTTTTCTCAAAATTGACCTGATCTTGTTAGTCCTATCTCAGAAATTTGCAGTAGTGACCAGGTATCTTACAATTTAAATAGAACCCAGCCTGTCTGACTGCATTGATTTTCCCATTTTATTCCTATACTTCTCAACATTCCACCTGCTCAATGTAAAGAATTTTTTACAGTTATGTAACTCTTCTTTGAAATAATTATTTCTCTGTAGGTTTTTTAGCTTTAAGGCCTAACAACAATGACAACAATAAAAACAGCTGGCACAGTGCTTTTCCTATAGTAGATAACTATTTGGGACATGAATAACTGAATAAGTAAATGTAATCACTTGGGCTCTAAAGTATACATCTTTGCTTGCTTCATAATGGTGTCAAGTGACAAATCTTGTCAGAAGATATTTCTCAAGGTCAGAATGGTACCAAACAAGTAGTCCTAGATGCCGGTTACCAGTGGAATAAGCATTGTATATGAGTGTACCACAGGCACCCAGCTGAGTTATTGCAGTTGCACTTGCGTTAATGTGAACCAAGGTTGTCTGTTGAGGAATGGCCATGATTCCTTTCAATGGATGCTTCTTTTTT
The DNA here is from genome assembly GCF_000327345.1 of Myotis davidii. Lineage (NCBI taxonomy): Eukaryota > Metazoa > Chordata > Mammalia > Chiroptera > Vespertilionidae > Myotis > Myotis davidii. The sequence continues at coordinate 145,515 of NW_006296063.1, forward strand.
TCTAATCCTCACACAAGGATATTTTTATCAATTTTAGAGAGAGAAGAAGGGGAGAGAGAGAGACATTGATGTGAGAGAGAAACATAAATTAGTTGCCTCCAATGTGGGCCCCAACCAGGAATCAAGCCCACAACCCAGGCATGTGCCCTCACTGGGAATCTAACTGACAACCCAGGTATGTGCCCTGATTGGGAATCGAACCCACAACCTTTTTGGTGCACAGGATGACTCTCAAATAATTGAGCTACCTGGCCGGGCAAGTGGATGCTTCTTAAGTTTCTGCTATGTGCCAGATGCTGGGGACAGGGAATAATGAGACCAGATTCTGGCCTCATGCTCATGCTCTAGTGGGGGGAGACCAACAAGGGCTTGGATAGTAATAATGCATCCTAGAAAGTGATTTCTCCTGATATAGTGGTATACAAAGACCTCTAGAAGGCTCAGGAAGGAGAAATCTGCAGAGAGCATGCACAAGAGAACATTCTACATGATTCTGGAAAAACTGGGGAAAATTATATCGTTTTGGATAAAAAAGCATGTATACACATCCCCAAATACCTTTAGGCCTCATAGATGGTGTGGAGTATGTTTGCCAAACATCAGAAACAGATTTCTATTTTGGGATCATGCCATTTTGTTTCAAGGATTGTGTGTCCCTTAGAGAAGGCAGGACTACTCTCTGCCTAATGCAAAGCAACTCCATAGCACCTGTTAGGAGAAATTCATGAATATCAACATTCACTTCTATATCTGTAAACCAAGCTAAGGATTAAAAATAGAAGTTGTTGTTTTTTTATTACACAAAAAAAGAGTTGGTACAGAGGCAGATCCTTTCATCTCTAGGTCTTGTATTAAGGCCACTCTTCAAGATAACATCAGAAAGTTTAGACCCTCTGAACAAGGAGGCTACCATGGTGATTGAAGGGGACTAGAATTAAGAGACTAAAGAAATTCAACATGCAGAAGCTAGAAGCACTTGAAGAACATTTGTGGGTGAGGAGCAATCCCAGTGTCTCTAACCTGGAAAGTCTTGGTAGTTGAAAAGGGTTCTCTTATCTTTATTTTAAACTAGAGGCCTGGTGCATGAAATTCATACACTCGAGGTAGTCCCTCAGCCTGGCCTATACCCTCTCACTGTCCGGGAGCCCTTGGGGGATGTCTCACTGATGGCTTAGACCCACTCCCCCGGGGGCCTAAGCCATCAGTTGGAAATCCTTAGTGCTGCCACAGAGGCGGGAAAGGCTCCCACGACCGCTGCTGTGCTTGTCAGCCGTGAGCCTGGCTCAGGGCTTCTGGCTGAGCAGTGCTCCTCCTGTGTTGAGCACCTGGTGCTCAGTGCAAGTCATAGAAACCAGTTGCTCCCCTGTTTGGTCGATTTGCATATTAGCCTCTTATTATATTGGATTATTATATTGGATGTGCAGTTACATGATAGTAACTTCCCTTGTATTTCTATAAGGGCTGTTTTTGATTTGGAAACATCTGTTTCTTTTAAGGTCTTCTGGATAGACTCTCCAGTGTCTACATACAACACTCATCAGATTCTTCATCTCTTGTTCTTGGGTAAGAGAACATTTTTTATCTTTTAGACTTTCCTTTTATGCTTACCTTTTAATGTGCACTTATAATAATTTAATGGAAGTAAGAGTTCCCTGTGTTTTGAAATTGATAAGGAAGTTGTAAGTGATTTTGGAAAATCTAAGTAATGAGCTACACTTTAAAATAATAATACTGAATTATTCAATAATTCATACAATGAAATCATGCTCAGTCAGGTTTAAAGCACAAATCAAGATATAACATCATTCAGCAGTCACAACCTATTCTTTTTTTTTAATCCTCACCTGAGGATATTCTTCCATTACTTTTAGAGAGAGTGGGAGAGTGGAAGGGATGGGGAGAGAGAGAAAGAGAGAGAGACACATTGATTGGTTCCCACACAGGCTCGAGCCTGCAACTGAGGTACATGCCTTTGACTGAAATGGACCTGGGACCCTTCAGTCTGCAGAATGATGCCCTACCCACTGAGCAAAATAAGCTATGGCCACAGTCTACTCTTAACACTTGTTAATTAAATACATGTGGAATTGTGTAGCACAAATAATAAAAATATCTGATTACATGTGTCTGATTTTCACTAGCTACAGATTTAAAATGCAAATAATAGTTTATCTTAAGAGATTCTATTTGATCACTCTAAATGTAGCACTCTACCCATTTCCCTGAGAGAATTATAAAATCAAATGAAGGAAATAAAAGATGTTTTGGTTATGATAAATTAGACATTTTAGATCAATGAGGTTTGTGTGTTGCATGTAGAACAAATGCACATAGAACTGAACTTGAATGTTAATTTTTGCACCTAATTCTGTATTTCTATAGTTATGCATATGATCACATTCTCATAAATGAAAAATAAATTTATATATTTTCTTTAAATCATGATGTATATATATATATTGCAATAAATGTAATTTGGTATTTAGATTCTCTGTCAACTTTGATACCTCTGTGATGAAAAACTGATGAAATGTGGAAAATGGGCATGTAAATATTAGGATGTAATAATTATAATCATTCTCACATATTTTTTCAAACGGGGCATTTTCCCAGGTATACAGCTTATCAGTTCCACAAATATATGTAATTTTTAACTTTTCAACTACAGTTGACATTTAATATTATATTAGTTTCAGGTTTACATCATAGTAGTTAGACATTTATATAACTTACAAAGTGAACCCCCCCGTTTAGTCTAGTACCCACTTGGCACCATGCATAGTTAATATAATATTATTGACTTCCCTGTGCTGTACTTTATATACCCATGATTATTTTATAACTGCCAATTCACAAATATATTTTCAAAAATTGATTAGGACTCATATATATATCTCATGCCAAGTTGCTCATTTTGTAAAAATATCTCAATAGAAACACAAATTTGTCCTTGTGTATCCTTGAAATTCCATATGGGAATATTTCCTTAGTATAGGAATTCCAGTGTGGTGGAACACCTAGTGAACAGACTTTTGTTCTTGGCTTCAAAAGTTATTTAGATATTAGGAATTAAGTGCATATTAACTTATGGTTTATATTTTTTGCACGAAGGAGAACATTATCTTACATATGTAATTCTGAGAGAGACACATTTTTAATGTACATCACCGCATTTGTTATTTTTTACATTGAAAAAAATATTCTGTTTTCTTTTTTGAAATTACTGTTTTGTTGAAGTACAACTGATATAAAATATTATGGAATGTTTCATGAATTTGTGTGTCATCCTTTCACAGTGGCTGTGCTAATCTCTGTATCGGCCCAATTTTAGTAGATGTGCTACCGAAGTGAGCACTCCTTACAATTGTGTTTTGTTTTTTAATCCTCTCTGAGGATATTTTTCCATTGATTTTTAGAGAGAGTGGAAGAAAGAGGGAAAGACAGAGAAATATCAATGTGAGAGAACACACCAATTGGTTTCCTCCTGCAAGCACCCCGATGAGCAGGGCCTGGACTGGAGAGGAGCCTGTAATCGAGATACGTGCCCTTGACCAGAATCGAACCCGGGACCTTTTGGTCTGCAGTCTGACACTCTATTCCAGCCGTGGGCAAACTATGGCCTGTGGGCCGGATCCGGCCCGTTTGAAATAATAAAACTAAAAAAAAAAAAAGACCGTACCCTTTTATGTAATGATGTTTACTTTGAATTTATATTAGTTCACACAAACGCTCCATCCATGCTTTTGTTCCGGCCCTCCAGTCCAGTTTAAGAACCCAGTGTGGCCCTCGAGTCAAAAAGTTTGTCCACCCCTGCTCTATCCACTGAGCTAAACCAGCTAGGGTGCAATTTTTATTTTAAATGACTCTAGGTGAGAGTCCTTTATCCTCAGAGTTGTGTCCCAGATGTTTGAGCAGGTTATGCTGGGGGCCTTTTGGGGAGCACCTTGGATTAAACAAATAAACTAGAATACAGTGACCTTTGCAGTTATCACCTTTGCCTTTCCCTGGAACCTTCATAATCTTTGGGGGGTATCCCAGACTGTTATTTATCCCTGATATCATTAAGTATTTATTGTTAGGTTTTCAAAGGTCCTTTCTGTCATTTATAAGCTAAAATTCATCTCGCCATGGAAAGTGCTTAAAGATAGGAGGTAAAGCAAATCAAAGACCTTCTGAAGGTGTCTTGGAAATTCCCAGTGCTCCTAAACATATGAAAAGTCCTGAGATGTCTCATATTCAAGAAATCTGCTTCACTATATTTAACTTAGAATTTTCCAAATATACCCAACCAAGGGATGCTTCATACCTATCAACCTCCTTTGGTGTTAGTGTTCTGTGAGAACAATGACATTTAAGAAAGTCTAGGTTATTTGCATTAAACCATTTCATATAAGGGAGCAATAGTATCTGACCCTGGCATTCTTGAACTCTCCAGGAATAAGATTGATGAGCCATTTGTGATCAAGAAGAATACCAGCAGTTACTTGCAACTCAAACTTCCTAGGATAACTGGCCATGAATGTTTGCAGTGATTTAGGTTCCAGGAGGTTTGAAGGTCTTGGGTTATCTCCAGTAGGTTCGGAAACTAGCCTTGTATGTGTAGCACTTTCTCTGTTGCAGAGAAGTCCATGGAAAACAACCCAAGTTCCCAAAACTAAGAATAAGATTTGTTGACATGGTTCCCTCTGCTCTTAGATGCTGCTGCACGGGGATGACATTTGACAGAGATCTCTTCTCTCTCCCTCTTCACTGAATGTCTTTTAGTGGATGAACATTGATAACTGATTTTATGTCTTTGGAGACGAAGTGCAGGGAGGGACCAGCATCGCTATACCTGTGGTAAACAGAGGCTCCTCTCCTTCCAAAGAAGCTGGAAGGGTGTGTTGCTTCAGAGAAGAGTTAAAGAAAAGAGTTTCAGAACATAATTTTTCTTTTTTTTTGAAAGAAACATCTGTTGAGCCATTTAGGTCACAGACCAAATTCAATTCCATGTTGCTGAGAACCTATCTTTTTCCATTCTAGAAAAATGAGCTTGCCTATGATTTGACAAATTTAGTTTTCTTTAAAGAAACACTAAAAAGTAACTTTCCATTCTGCAATTTTTAAAAAAAAATATATTTTATTGATTTCAGAGAGGAAGGGAGAGGGAAGAGAGAGACAGTAACATCAATGACGAGATAGAATCATTGATCGGCTGCCTCCTGCATGCCCCCTACTGGGGAACAAGCCCATAACCCGGACATGTGCCCTGACCAGGAATCAAACCCAGAACCCTTCATTCCACAGGCGGACATTCTATCCACTGAGCCAAACCAGCTAGGGCAGCCATTCTGCAAATTTTTGAAATCCTTGGCATCAAGTTTCAGTGAGTTTTCTTTTCAAAGAATATAATTGGAATTTTATTTAATACACAATTCAAAAATACCAGCATCTCTTTATATTGTATATAAGGTAAATCCAAAATGGACAGTTTCATACCTTATGTTTATCTTATGAGCCAGTAAAGGCTTGTAAGTAAAAAACTAGAAAATATAACATAAGCCTCTGACTTAATTGCAGTATATCTTGGTCATTTTTATAAAGTGTTTGAATTGGGTGAATGACTAGTTTCTATAAGTTCTAATATAATGTGCAATAAAGTTTTATCCCTACATGAGTTATAGCAGAGGAGTTTCTAAAGTATTATGCAGATCTGTAGAATTCAAGTCAAGAGTAAGTTATTACTAAGCTTTTGTTTTTTACTATTGACTGAATTTGGGAAGAAAGGCAATGCACAGCCAGTTCTGTCAGTTCTTCACAGTATCAGTAAGTAGCTAAAATAGATAGGACAAAGTTACGAGTTTATGTCCTTGGAGAGGACGTTCAGGATAGACAGTAACATTTTTCTGTGTAAATAAAGATATGACTAGGAGATTTCAGGGGCAGTATTCTCGACAATGTCTTCTTGGGTTTTGAGCAAGTCTCAGAATATTTGACTTCATTTAATGTTATGGCCCCTTGGATAAAGATAGTAATAAACGCTCTGAGGATCTGGGAGAGCTGTTAGGTTGGAGAGAGGTGTAGCAGAGGTTTGGAATCCATTATCTCTAACCACTGGAGGGAGGAGAGTTGGGAGTCTATGGAATACACCTCAAGATTCTTACCATCTACCAAGCTTGAGGGCTGCTGCACTTCGGCCTTGATGCTGTCTAGAGCAGGGGTGGGCAAACTTTTTGACTCGAGGGCCACAATGGGCTCTTAAACTGGACTGGAGGGCCGGAACAAAAGCATGGATGGAGTGTTTGTGTGAACTAATATAAATTCAAAGTAAGCATCATTACATAAAAGGGTACGGTCTTTTTTTTTAGTTTTACTCATTTCAAACGGGCCCTCGACTGGGATTCTAGAGTCTCGAAGTATACTGGGTTGTAACTCTTCGCTGTAGAGCAGAGATTCTCAAGTGCTCAATCTTGTGTCTCACAAATCACTGTCAAGGGACTGGGCTCTCACAAGGATAAAAAATAAATTTCCATATGTTTTTCAGTGAAGGACATCGATGTGTTTAGACAGTTTGTCAGCATATTTATCATATTTGGTGAGTTTCAAGGACATGATCAATTGCAGAAAGGTTATTGGCCATAAATGTGATTACTACAGAACTTCAAAGTAGTTTGTCAATGGGCTGGGGAATCAGAATTGGGAGAAACATGAGGTGTTTGTGTTTATTCCTAGTCAGCTAGAAGGTCACAGATGGCGAATGGAGGGCAGAGGGGAAGGAGGGTAGGTGGGAGATGACAAAATGCATTAGCAGATAGGCAAGGGTTTTGAAAGGCCAATGCTAAGTCATGCAGAGGCAGTATATTAATGAGTGAATATTCAGGTAACTGTCACTGACTCTCAGGGCAGCCTGGAAAGTTAGCTAATCTCTCTGAACCCCATTTTCCTCATATGTAAAATGAGAAAGATAATAATAGAGCCTGGGATATAGTAAGTGCTTAATTAATGTCACCTAAACAATGTTACTACTATGTTAAATTTTTTAAAAAAATATGTCTTCTTACTACTTATAAAGCTAAATTCAGTAAATGTGCTTGAGTATGCACCCCATCCCAAGGGAGATTTATTGATTAAATATAACAATAGTATTATAATAAGGATGTTTTCATATCCAAGAAACTGTTATAGCAAGGGGCCTGAAGACAAATTCCTAATAAGTCCCACCCTAGTTTCTTTGTGATTTCCAAGGGGAAGGACATCAACATGCTCTTGGTAATTAAATTGAAAAAGTTGGCAGTATTTTCCAGTTTGACATGGCTTTTGAAATTCACAGACTATTTCAACTTAATGGATTTCTTTTTAAGTGAGGGCTTATAAGTATTGGTTTAAACACTTCCCATTATTGACAGTGAGTTTCATGAGGGCAGAACCTACGTCTGCTTCATCTTTAGATTCCCATGCTTGGCATTGCCATGCCCAGCACAGAGTAGGCACTCCATAAATGAATTGGAAATAAGTACAGTACTTTAGCTTTTCAAATTATGGTACTTTTATATATCCTAGTCCTAAAAGAATTCAGAATAAGTCTAGGGGAAACCAAAAGAAGATCTAAAAGAGGTATGATACAAATCTACAGATGCTTTCTGTTAGTTCTCAGATTGTCTTTTGTGCTTATGCACATTAATTTGGATTAAACAAGTATCCAGTAATTTTTGTGTATTGAGGATGATTTTAGATACTTTAAAATCTATGAAGTACAATAAGATGTCTCTCACATGAGGGACTTTACATTTTTTAAAAAATATATTTTATTGATTTTTTTTTTACAGAGAGGAAGGGAGAGGGATAGAGAGTTAGAAACATCAATCAGCTGCTTCCTGCACACTCCCTACTGGGGATGTGCCAGCAACCAAGGTACATGCCCTTGACCGGAATTGCACCTGGGTCCCTTCAGTCCACAGGCCGACATTCTATCCACTGAGCCAAACCAGTAATGGCAAGGGACTTTACATTTTAATGCACACAGGGCACAGTTTGTATAGCAAAGGAAAGACAGGGGAAATCTGGAAAGACTTCTTGGAAATAGTGACATAGGGATGGAAGGCCAGCTAGTGTAGTTTTTAACTCCAATACCAGACTCTCTAGAAGCAAATATCTGATGTAACACTTACTAGTTGGGTGATCTTGAGCTATCTTTCTGTGCCTGAGTTTCCTGAGAAACTGAGATGATAACATCAGAATACACATCTCAGAAATGTGAAAATCAAATAAGTTACTTGCTGCAGAGATCAGGGTTTCCCTGTAAATCTGGGATTGTGGAAGACCCAGGGAGGGCTTTAGGAGGAGGGACAGGATTAGGTTGGTTAGTTGGATCATGTTGGTCTCTAGGCGAGGATGGACTGGAGCAGGGCAAGAGTGGAGACCCATGATGTGGAGGTGTTTGCAGGAATTAAAGTGAAAGGTCTGAGCCAGAGGTCAGTATTTGAGGATAAGCTGGAGCAGGTAGGCATGAGTCACAGTGCAGAGGTGGCATCCATAGAGGCCATGAATGCCAATCAGATGGGTCCAGACAAGGGAAGAGAAGGAAGAGAGAATTATGAAAGATAACTTGGCAACCTTCATTTGCAGGAATAGGTTAATGATACTCATGTTTGAGGAGTTTTGTCATAAAACTGTGATTTTCTCTGCTAATATCTTGATAAAGATAAGAAATTTGATTTTTGACTCCTTTTAGAGGATAATTGTACAATACAGTGTAAATTATTTTCTGAATTTTTGTTATTGCTAAGGAGGGAAGGAAATGTTGAGTTCTATTGATAAATAAGGAAGAAGAAGAAATAGCCATTAAATACCCTCCTGCCACCAATCAGCCAAATTCCTACATAGTCTTGGGATTATGGAGGACAGGGTTGCAGAAGAGACACTTAATTTGATTACAGATGAAGAAGCAGATTCTTTAGAGTCTTCATGTACAATCCAGGCAAAGGCTGTGAGACAGGATGTAGAAGATTGAATCTGAGTGATGATAAGCTAGAAAGCTCAGAAGTTTTCCACTTATTCATATTACATAGACCTCCAAAATAGTTTAGAGAGCCTCTAGTGTAATCATCTCAGAATTTAATAACAGAGAAAGGAAGTGAGGTTTGAAAAGCAGTACAGAGGAGATGATGAAGCAAATGTTTATAGACTGTTTCAAATCCTAGTTCTGTCAGGTGCTACCAGTGTAACCTCAGAAAAATTACTTCAATTCTAATTTTAAAAAATTCCCGGTTTTATTGAGGTATAATGGACACATACCAGTGTGTAAGTTTAAGGTTTCAGTGTAAGAAACATTCAAACCTGTAGATAATTTTTGTGAGTTTATCTGAGCCAAACTGTCGTCAATTGCTGGGAAGCAAAATCTCAATGAATTGAGAAAATGCTCCAGAGAATGGCAGTTTTGCATCTTATTTTATATATTACAGTCAGAAGAGAAGATGTAAGTGGGTTATATGAAATCCACTGGTGATAGATTAGGGAGGCAAGAGAAAGCAACTCCGAGGAAACATCTGGGATTGGTTGAAAAGTAAAATGATAGACACATACTTCTTTTACATAGGTGGGTAAAGGGTAGTTAACAGTTAACAATAACAATGAAGGCATTTGTGGTCTCTACACTGGTGTGGTACCTGTGCTTTGAGGGGGTCTAGAAAAAGGAAATTACTTTGACATTCCAAAGCTGTGCTATCATAGATGCAAAAAGACAATAGACAGGCTTAATTAAGGTGAAAATTGACCTTTGTCAGGGAAGATTCTAGCCTAGGACATGACTACCCACCATGAACTGCTTTTAGTTAAACAGTTTTTAATTTCAGACCATCCTTTATGGTTATTTTAGGTCTGAATTTGTAGGGCCACCATGCAGGCCTTCTGTGAGCTTGTCAGTTTTAGTGTGTGGCCCCTGTTGATCCACAAAGGTGTATAACATAATGATTTGATATATGTATATATTACAAAATAATTACCACACTAAGTTTACACCAAACATAGTTACACATTTTTTCCCCTTGTAATGAGAACTTTTAAGATTTACTCTCTTGGAAACTTTCAAATATATAGTACAGTATTCTTAACTATAGTCACCATGCTATACATATCCCTAAGAATTATTTTATAACTGGAAGTTTATACCTTTTGACACCTTCACTCATTTTCCTCACTTCCTAGGCCCCACCTCTGGCAACCACCAATCTGCTCTGTTTCTATTCTTATTTTGGTTATGCATATAAATGAGATTACACAGTATTTGTCTTTCTCTGTCTGACTTATTTCACCTAGCATAATGACCTCAAGGTACATCCAAGTTGTTGCCAATGACAGGATTTCCTTTTTCGTGCCTAATTAATATTGCATGTCGGAAATGGGAATAAACAGCACCTATTGCACAGGGCTATTTTGAGGGTTAACTGGGGGTGTTCAAAATACACAGAACCTAGCTTATATGTAGTAAGCTCCATAAATATTGATGATTATGGGTCGACCTCTTTTTGTCAAAGTTCCTCTGCAAGTCCTCAACCTCTCTCATTTGGACTCTTCTGGTCTTCAAATCCAGTGCTTCTCAAAGGTTCATGTGCATGGGCATTACCCAAGATCTTGTAGCATGAGGATTCTGGTTCAGAAGGTCTAGGCAGGTTGAGAATTTGCATTCAGGTAAGACCAATCCTGCTGGGCTGGGGACCACACTTTAAATAGCGGAAGTGTAATGGGCATCCCTCCTTTCAGCCTCAATTTATTTTCTAATCATTTAATCTATCCACAGGGTTATCTTTTTTTATTTATTTGATAATCCTCACCTGAGGATATTTTTCCATTGATTTTTTTTAGAGAGAGAGAGAGAGAGAGAGATAGATAGAGAGAGAGAGAGAGAAAGAGAAACATCGATGTGAAGGAGACACATTGATTGGTTGCCTCCTGCAAGCGCCCTGACCCAGGGCCAGGGATCAAATCTGCAACCGAGGTATGTGCTCTTGACAGGGAATCAAACACAAGACCCTTCAGTCCATGGGCCAACGCTTTATCCACTGAGCCAAATCAGTAAGAGCCACAGGGTTATCTTTATAAAAATAAATATCAATTATATCTTTTTAAATTTCAATTCAAATCACAACCCTTCCAAGTGTCCCCAGGGAGCACTAATGTAGATCAGGTTCACACTTCTCAGCCTGACATTCAAAGCTCTTTGCTTCTGGTCTCAGCCTACCTTCCTAAGTGTTCTTGATTTCAGTCACAATGTGCTGCTTGCTAGGCAGACCTTGCACTTTATTTTTGTTTATAATTTGCATTTTTTTATTGTGGTGGTAAAATGTACATAACATGAAATTTACCAGTTTAACCATTTTTAAGCATACAATTGAGTAAATTCACAGTACTCTGCAACCATCAGCACTCTCCATCTTCAAACTTTATCATCTCAAACTGAGACTCTGTCTCCATTATATGATACCTCCCCATTTCTCCTGGTACTTCTGACTCTTATCAAAGTTTGTTTGAGGCCTTACTTTGTATCTGCCACTAGGCCAGCTAGGCACTTTGCTATACATTATTTCAGTGAATCTTCACAACAGCCTTGTATAATGAATGGTGCTTTATTACTCCCATTTTATAGATGAGGGACCCTGAAAGGTCAAATAACTTGCCTGAGTTCACACACTAGGACAGTGATGGCGAACCTATGATACGCATGTCAGAGGTGACACGAACTCATTTTTTTTGTTGATTTTTCTTTGTTAAATGGCATTTAAATATATAAAATAAATATCAAAAATATAAATCTTTGATTTACTATGGTTGCAAATATCAAAAAATTTCTATATGTGACATGGCACCAGAGTTAAGTTAGGGTTTTTCAAAATGCTGACATGCTGAGCTCAAAAGGTTCGCCATCACTGCACTAGGAAGTGGTAATAACAATTTGATAACATCATATTGTGGTATTTCACCTCGGTGTCCTTACTCAGGCTGTTTTATTCCTGTAATGTCCTTTTCTCTCCATTCACCAGTTGAGGTCTTCTGGATCCATTATGCAATTATCTCAGACGCCACCTGCTGTGAAGTTTCTAGTCCAGTAGTGATGATCCCCTTACCTTGTATCAATGGACTTACGTAGGTGTCATTCTTCCCTGTAAACCTGTGTGCTGCCAAGGTGTAGAAGGGACAGGGATTGAGTAAGTTGCTGAAATTTTAGAACCTGTGGGACTATGGAAGGATTTTGTAGAAGATCCAGAGACTTAAAGGAATAAAACTAGGATTAGGAATTTAATGGATTGCTGATCTCTTTCAGGGCCAGGTTCAGTTTTTAGTGTCCCTGTAGAAACGTGCAATATTTGGCCAAAATGTTGAAGGTTGTAAGAAACTTTTTGCTTCATAGTAGTCCTTATTACCCCAGGCTAGGAGAATATGCCATAAGGAATTCCCAAAAGTGTGAAACCAACAAGAGGTACACCTTGTTTCTCAAACAAGATGACACTGTTTCTCTGAGGATTTAAGTTTGTCTTTTTTTTTTTTTTTTTTTTTTTTTCTTTTGCTGTCTTTTAGGAACAGGACTAGACGTATGAGAGGTGTTCATTAATCTTTGGCTGCTCATCACCATTTTGCCAGTAGAACTCAGTGTTTCTTCTTTAATTTATCCACTCACCCAACATTTTTACTCAGCATGGGTTTTCTGTCAGGAACAGTTTGGGGTGCTGGGAATACAATAATGGACAAAACTGACTTGACCCTGTTCTCAGAAGGGACCACAGAATGTGTACAGAATGAGCCTCACCTTTGGTCTAGGAAACAGTGGACATTTTACCTGTGTACGTGTGTGTATGTGCTTCTGTGCAGATGCCTGATTTCCTTCATTGCCTTGCTTCCCCACCACCTCACCCAGGCCAAGGCTCATGCCTGTGCAGTAAGAGCCTGTTGAAAGAACTCAGGTTTGAGAAAAGAAAAGCCACTCAATAGGGATACTCCAAAGGAATCAGGATTCCATCTGGTCATGCTTCTGGATCTCTTTTGAAGGATGACTTTGCCACTTTCCCCTTCCTTGCTTATTTGGTGTAATACATGGCACACATATTACATAGTCCACACTGGTTAATTTCCATTCTTGATTTTATTCATTGGAAAATTATTTTCCCTTAAGATGGATGAGTAACTGATGAAATGCAGTTTTATGAGTTACAATTTTTAAAGAAAGATTTGATTGAAAATAAATTGGAAAATTCCACTGACTTGGTTGATATACTATACACATTTAACATCATTACTGTCTACATGAGAATTGTAAATGTTTTATTCTTTTTCACTGACTAAATATCCTTAATACACTTCATATGAGTGAGAGAACATGACCTTATTTAAATTGATGAAGCATGTCATCATGCATTTCCCCCTATAAACTTAAAAAATCCCCAGAATCATATTGAGATTTGAAAGACCACTTTCCTTAATTGTTTATAAAATATGTGGTGTGTATCTCTGTATAAAGAAAGTGTTGATCCCTGATAATGCACAGAAAATTTTATAACTACAAATATGTGGCATGACTATCTTCCACAATGGCATTTTAAATACTTTGAGGTTTTTACTTTAAAACAAACAAATATCGTAACCAGAGAAATAGTCAAAGATATATTCACCTCTACATTCTGCTTTTCTTCAGATCCTCTATGGGTTTCTTTAAAATTCTATATAAACATTTTAAATGAGGTTTACATGAGCCAAACACTTTCTGGCTATTATTGTACTGTGAAGGCCACAGGGGTTTCCTTTTCTCTGTCAGTAAGCTGAACTGACTGATAGACCAGTCGGGGGGTGGGGGTGGGGTGGGGGGCACAGACTGATCAGGAGAGCACCTTTCTGGTTTCTGGCTGCTGCTGAAATAGGACTAAATCTGTTGAATACCTTATTATGTCTCCCAGTGACTGCCTGGGAATCAGGCAACCCCACAGAAAGGGCAGCTGTTCCTGGTTATAGAGTACTAACTAGTTAACCTCAGCCTCTTCGTATGTGAAAGGGTGAAGATGTGCTCTTTCTTACTCTCACTCTCTCTCTGAAACAGTATTTTTCATGGTTGCATTTGGTATCACCAGAAACTACCAGTATCATTTTCAACTGATTCTCTCCAATTATGCCAGAAGCTTCTATTCTTCTACTGCTATTTCTGTGATACTTTTAATACCCCTATTCTTTGCCCTCCTCAAATTCATTCCCATCCTTTGACTACTGTACTTTTTTCTCAGTGAACCTCTCCCATCCTTGTCCACAACTTCTTGACTTAATCTTTATACTGTAGTCCCAAACTTCATTTTCTTTTTCTTGCCAATATCCTTAGGTCCTCTTGTCCTCCTTCATGCCCAGAAAAACTTTGACCAAGGGAAAATCTGAGCTCCTTATTCGTCCATTCCTATAGTATATGGGCTACTGAGTACTGCTGGAGAAGAATGTCACTTCTGTGCAACTCAGTACTACTATAGGGGTCATGCTCTTCTGTCATATGTTACCCATTATGAGAGCATATATTAGGTGTCATTATACCCTGACTCTGTATCCAGACCTGAGACACCACTTATTCATGACATGTTATTTACCCAGCTGGCTCACTGCATGGAGATTGATTTCACAGTTCTCCCATTCTCACCACAAGTGGTATGAAGAAACAAACCTCTCACCCGCCGGGCCTGGCTCAGTGATTGAGCATCAACCTATGAACCAGGAGGTCATGGTTCGATTCCTGGTCAGGGCACATGCCCAGATTTCTGGCTCAGTCCCCAGTAGGGGGCTTGCAGGAGGCAGCCAATAAATGATACTCTCTTATCATTGATGTTTCTGTCTCTCCCTCTTCCTTTATCTCTGAAATTAATAAAAAAATATTTTTATAAAAGAAACCTCTATTTCCAAATATTTGCCATTGCTTACTCTATTAAAGTGCATCTTCCTCACAGTCTTTTAGATTTTGTACTGGCATTAATATTAATAGTTGTAATTAAAGCTACAATTTATTAAATGGTTGCTATGTGCCAGATTCAGTGCTAGCCACTTTGTATACATTAGCTTAATTCTCACAAAAACCTTCACATGTAGATATTATAACTAAAATTTTATAATTGAGATAATTGAAACTCATGAAGGTGAAGGAACTCACCAAAAGTTACACAACTCTAAAAAGGTAGAGTTGGAATTTGAAACAAGGTCCAGTTGATTCCGAAGGCCATACTCTTCACTGTTCAATATTCTCTCCCATATTTTTGAGAGGTCTTTCTTAATTTTGAATGTTAGACATACTAATTATAGCAACCCTTAAATGTGCAAAAAAAAATAAAAACTATAAAAGGAAAGAAAAAATGCAAAAATATTTTTAATTGCTCATAGTTGCATCACCCAAAGACATCCCTGAATGTTTTATTTCTCTAGTACTGCTTTCTACATAGTATTTTATGTATTCATTTATGTATCATGTTTTATATGATTAGGCTGATTGATATAGCATATACAGCATTGTGACCTCTTTCTTAGCTAATATAACAAGTATTTCTTTATAATACAGATTCTTTACAAACATTCTTTTCAGTTTCCTCTATTGATTAAAAAACATGAAAAATCCACGGGGAGTGTCATAAATCCTGAGAGTTTCCATGACATTAGAAATGTATTCTCTGGAGGAAGGATGAAGGAAGCTTGGATTCCCAGTCCTAGACAAATGTTCCTTTTTTAAAATTGAAGGATGTGACAAGAATAGACATTTCCTGTGGCACTTCATTAACTTTATAAATCCTCAGGCAGGCACGGGTGGATGAATCCAAGTATTTATCTGAATTTGGAGAGAATTTGTTGGAAAAGTCATCAGCCCTCAGATAGTTAAGTAAATTCCTTGAATTATAATTTTGTAGTCTTAATTCTAAGACTTTTTTACAACCCTAGGTATGCATCCAGAGAAAGTCATGATCTTGCTTCTCTGTCTAGTTTCTCCCCTTCCCCAGCTGCAAAGTGTAATAATTTAGACTCTTTAAAATTGTCAAGGGATCCTGAAAATTGAACAAATTGGGCCTAGCTGAGTCCTAAAATAGTTCTCAGGAGTAGTTCTCAATAGTGTTCATTTTTTTATTCTAAATCAGGATTAATCTTTTAGTGTTATTTAGTTCTGAACTGTTCGTATTGGGAGATGATGGCACATGCTTTGTATGTCACATAGGCTGTTAATTAACAGCAGGAGCCCAAATTTGATTTGCAAGTCACTTGTACCAGAAGATTGGTATTGTCATGGAGCCTGAACAGATAACTTATTTGGTTTTGGCAGTTTTGATACTGAGTGATTAGGAATGAAGATTCCTTTGACTGTGGATCTTATCTCAATTGAACACTGATGACCTATGTCATAATTGCCTTACCAGAAAGTATCTGTATAAATGATTCTCAACCACAGAGAGAAAATGATTAATTACAGAAATCAGTTCATGTTATAGTCTATATATATAGAATATAGTCTATATATATATACACATCCCTCTCGCAGTCTGGGACCCCTTGCTCCTTAATCCTGCCTGCTTGCTCCTTACTGCTGGGCTCTCTGTTCTTTAGCACTGCTGCAGA
>NW_006296063.1:165540-165841 GCF_000327345.1 Myotis davidii
ATAACGACTTTAAATTTAAATGGATGAAATGTTCCAATAAAAAGACATAAGGTGGCTGAATAGATTAGAAAAGAAGACCCATACATATGCTGCCCACAGAGGGCTCACTTCAGATTGAAAGACACACAGAATGAAGGTAAAGGGATGGAAAAAGATATTTCATGCAAATGAAAATTTAAAAAAAGCTGAGGTAGCAATACTTATATCAGGCAAAACAGACTTTATTATTTTTTAAATATGTTTTTATTGATTTCAGAGAGAGGAAGGGAGAGGGAGAGAGAAATATCAATGATGAGAAAGA
>NW_006296063.1:165873-167709 GCF_000327345.1 Myotis davidii
CATAGTTTTAAAACACTGGTAATTTTTTTGAAGGTTTTAAGAGAAAGACTGGCATGATAGGGATTATATTTTAAGACGAGAGGCCAGGTGCATGAAAATTCATGCACTGGAGGAGGGTCCCTCAGCCCGGCCTGCACACTCTCACAGTCCGGGACCCCTAAGGGGATGTCTGCCTGCCAGCTAAGGCCTGCTCCCTCAAGGATTGAGCCTAAGTCAGCAGTCGGACATCCCTCTCGCAGTCTGGGACCCCTTGCTCCTTAAATCCTGCCTGCTTGCTCCTTACTGCTGGGCTCTCTGTTCTTTAGCACTGCTGCAGAGGTGGGAGAGGCTCCTGCCACTGCAACTACACTCACTAACCATGAGCCTGGCTTCTGGCTGAGTGGTGCTCCCACTGTGGGAGCACACTGACCACCGGGGGGCAGCTCCTGGATATATATATATCCACCCACCAGAAAATTGAAAGTGGATGGGAACAACATCCTCCCCTTGTCTCCCAAAAAGAAGAAAGCTTTGCATGCATGACCTTTTTGACCTTTATATTATACTGCAGTAATAAAATTTGATGAGATTTTAGGTTATTTCCCATTGATATGGGAAAAAAGTCACTCAATACATAACTCTGCTCTTCTGAACAAATTAATTATTACTTTGAATAGGAAGGCTGGCTATTCTTGGCCTGAGAGTTTAGCCTTATTCCTTTTTAGTTTTTGTATGTTCTTTCACTGGTATAAGTATATGTCTTTTTTTAAAGGATGGACTACTGAGTGGAAAAGACTCAAGTGCATTAACAGTTATATATGTCTGTGCCTATCTTATCCATTAGATAAGGGTATAGGGGGGATAAATGGTGATGGACAGTGACTTGACTTGGGGTGGACACACACAATATAGTGTATAGATGACGTGTTGTAGGATTGTGCACCTGAGATCTGTATAATTTTGTTAACCAGTGTCACCCCAATAAATTCAATAAAAAGAATAAAAATTTTAAAATGTTTCCTAACTTTGTTTACTGGCATATAGAACAAAATTAATTTTAAAATGTTAATCTTGTATATAACAACATTGCTGAACTATTTTGTTATTCCCAGTAAATTGAAGAATCTCTTGGGTTTTCTATGAAGGTAATCTTAGTGTTCATGACTGAGGACAATTTTCCTTTCTAAGAGTTATTTATTTTTCTTATCTTAACACATTAGTGATTTTATCACTATATATTAAACTAGAGGCCTGGTGCGTGAAATTCATGCACTGGAGGAGGGTCCCTCAGCCCGGCCTGCACCCTCTCACAGTCCGGGACCCCTAAGGGGATGTCTGCCTGCCAGCTAAGGCCTGCTCCCTCAAGGATTGAGCCTAAGTCAGCAGTCGGACATCCCTCTCGCAGTCTGGGACCCCTTGCTCCTTAATGCCTGTCTGCTTGCTCCTTACTGCTGGGCTCTCTGCTCCTTAGAACTGCTGCAGAGGTGGGAGAGGCTCCTGCCACCGCAACTACACTCGCTAGCCGTGAGCCTGGCTTCTGGCTGAGCAGCGCTCCTCTTGTGGGAGTGCACTGACAACCAGGGGGCAACTCCTGCGTTGAGCATCTGCCCCCTGGTGGTCAGTACACGTCATAGCAACCAGTTATTCCAGTCATTCTGGTTGTTCTAGTCACTTAGGGATACACACACACACACACACACACACACACACACAGACACATAGTAGGTCTTGGGTAATGTCGGAGATCCGTTCCTATGACTCGACGTAACGAGATTTTCACCATAAGCCGGAACCCACCTACATAAGCACCTACGTCACTCACATGGAGCACATACACAGCAGTAATGAAGTGAAATG
>NW_006296063.1:168664-175410 GCF_000327345.1 Myotis davidii
CAGACGGGGAACGTTGGTTTCCTCCGTCACTGAAGCAAGCAAGCCTCATGTTAGTTTCAAGCTGCCTGGCTGCCGGCCGCCATCTTGGCTGCCAGTTAATTTGCATATCTCGCTGATTAGCCAATGGGAAGGGTAGCGGTCGTACGCCAATTACCATGTTTCTCTTTTATTAGTGTAGATAGATGTTTTAGCATCTGCTCTTGTTTTTTTTCCCCCTGAAACGAAAACATTAATGTTTCACCTCTAACTCTATTGTATGTTTTTGGCTAACTCCTTTTATAAGGTTAAGGAAGTTCTTGTCTATATATCTAGTCTTTTAAGAATATTTTTAAAAAATTATATATATTTATATATATATATGTGTGTGTATTGGATTATATCAAATGCATTTTTGCATCTATTGAGATGATCACATTCTTTCTCTTTTTGTCTGATATATTGAATTATTTTTTTCTAATGTGAAATTATCTTGGTATTTCTGAAATTAGCTCAGATTTTTTAAATACTCTTCTGGTTTGGTTTGATACTTTTATTAAGGATTTTGAATCTGGGTCATAAATAAAATTGCCTTATAAAAGTTTTCCTTCTGTTGTTGCTTTTTTCTGGTTTAGTATAAAGGATATACTATAGTAGCATTATCAGGCAAGAAAATGCTAAAGGAGTTCCTCACTACCAAGTTAACATTATCAGAAATGTTAGAGATTTCTTTAAGAAGAAGAAAAAAAGATTAAAAATAGGAATAATAAAATGGCAATAACTACATAACTATAAATAACGACTTTAAATTTAAATGGATGAAATGTTCCAATAAAAAGACATAAGGTGGCTGAATAGATTAGAAAAGAAGACCCATACATATGCTGCCCACAGAGGGCTCACTTCAGATTGAAAGACACACAGAATGAAGGTAAAGGGATGGAAAAAGATATTTCATGCAAATGAAAATTTAAAAAAAGCTGAGGTAGCAATACTTATATCAGGCAAAACAGACTTTATTATTTTTTAAATATGTTTTTATTGATTTCAGAGAGAGGAAGGGAGAGGGAGAGAGAAATATCAATGATGAGAAAGAATCATTGATCAGCTGCCTCCTGCATGCCCACTAAAGGGCAGCAACCTGAACATGTGTCCTCACCAGGAATCAAACTGTGACCTTCTGGTTCATAGGTCAACACTCAACCATTGAGCCACACCAGCTGGGCAACAAAATAGACTTTAAAACAAAGACTATAACAAGAGACACAAAGGACCCAGTGATTCCACTTCTGGGTATTTATTTGAAGAATCCCTAAACACTAATTTGAAAAGATATGCATCCCTATATTCATTGTAACATCATTAGCAATAGACAAGATATGGAAGAAACCTGTGTCCATTGATAGGTGAATGAATAAAGAGATGATATGTACAAAGAATAAAATGTTACTGAGCCATAAAAAGAATGAAATCTAGCCATCTGAAACAACATAGATTATGCTAAGTGACATGTCAGGCTGAGAAGGACAAATACCATATGATTTCACTTCTGTGTGGAATCTAAAAAGCAAAGTAAATGAATAAACAAAACAGAAGCAAACTCCTTGATATAGAGAACATTTTGATAGTTGCCAGATCAGGAGGGTTTTGGGAGATGCGTGGAAAAGGGGAAGGGATTAAGATGTGCAAATTGCCAGTTATTCAGACAGTCCTGGAATTTAAAATACAGCATAGGGAAAATAGTCAATAATATTGCAATAACCATGTATGGTGCCAGTTGGGTCTAGACTTATATTGAGATGATCACTTAGGAAGTTATATAAAATCTAATCACTATGTTGTACACCTGAAACTAATATAATATTGTATGTCAACTATAATTGAAAAGCAAAAAAAAATTAAAAATAAGAAAAGAATACACTAACATTATAAAATAAGTTGGGTGGGTGGCTTCTCTCTTTATATGTTTTCTGGCATAAATTGCATGAAATGTGAAATTCTTGTTATTTAAATGTTGGAAACATCCATTTGTGAAAACATTGAGGCTGTTTTTTTAATGTTTGGTTAGGTTGTCTCTCTGTGAATGAATTTCTAATTATTGAATTAATTTCTTTATATTTGTAGGGTTGATTCAAATTTTCATTGTTTTCTTAAGCAGCTTTGGGTAAAATACATTTTTCTGGGAAATATGCTATTTTCTCTCTTTTCAAATTTATGGACACAGAGTTGATCATACTGCTGTTTTCTATCTCTTTTATTCATAGTTATGCACTTTTCATTCCACAGTGTGTCTTCTCCCTTATTTCTTGATTAATCTAGTAAAACTTTTTTATTTTAAAAACTAGAGACTGATGCATGAAATTCTTGCAAGGTCTTTGTTCCCAGCCCCTGCCCGCTGCCACCATGACCAGGGACCTCTGCTGCCTCTGCCTTGGCCCCCACTTGTTGCGGCTTTGTCTGGAAGGAAAGATATCTGGAAGGACATCCGGTCTAATTAGCATATTAAGCTTTTATTATTATAGATATGTTAAATTGATTTTTAGAGAGAGAGGAGGGGAGAGGGAGAGATAGATAGAAACATCGATTGGCTTCCTCCTGCACAACCCCCAGAGGGGAATCAAGCCTGAAACTCAAGCATGTGCCCTGACTGAGAATCTAACCATGGCATCCTGATTGAGCCATGCCAGCTGGGCATATCTTTATTTTTTATTATGTGCTTTTCTGGTCTTTATCATGTCCTTGCTTTCCTTTCTTTAGCTTCACTCTTGTTTTTATAATTTGTTTAGTGATTTCTTAGCTCACTTATTGTCTTTTTGTCTAATAGGCATTTAAAAGTATAATTTCCTCACTACTGCTTTAGTTGTGTATTATAGGTTGTAATATGTAGTATTCCTACAATACGTCAGTTCTCAATATTTTCTGATTTCCAGAACTATTTAGGAAATTTTGTTGGTGGTGTTGCTATTATTTTAAATATCCAAGTCAGAAAGGTTTTATATTGTGTCTTTGTTCTTGATTTCTAATTCAGTTGCATTAGGGCCAGAGCATATGGTCTGTATGATACTGTTCTTTAATATTTCTGATCTGTTTGATTGCCTACAATGGCCTAGCTATCTTTTATGTTCTGATATTCCTAGATGTGGTTTTATTTTAATTTATTTAGATTTGGTCACATTTTTCATTCTGGAAAAAAAAATTCAAGTGTTAACTCTTTATTGCTTATCTTCCATTCTTGCTATTCTCTTCATCTGGAACTCCTATTAGTTATGTACTAGGTCTTCCTATGTGTCCTTCATGTTTTAAAAAAATTTTTTTAACCCTCATCTGAGGTTATGTTATTTTAATTGATTTTAGAGAGAGAGGAAGAGGGAGAAAGAGAGAGAGAGAGAGAGAGAAACATTGATTTGAGAAACATCAAATGGGAACCAGCAGCCTGAATATGCAAACCCCTCCAGGTATTGAACCTGCCACCTTTTGGTGCATAGGTTAACACTCCAACCAACAGACCCACACTGGTCAGAGCTGTCCTTCATGTTTTATAACATTGTTTCATATTTTCCATTTTATTATCTCGCTATAAAGGTAACATGATATAATCCCTCATATCTGTTTTATTAATTTTCTTATCTGGTGTATGTTTTTAAAATGTTTTTATTAATTTCAAAGAGGAAAGGAGAGGTAGTGAGAGATAGAAACATCAATAATGAAAGACAATCATTGATTGGCTGCCTCCTGCATACCTCCTACTGGGGATCAAGCCCACAATCTGGGCATGTGCCCTTGACCAGAATCAAACCTGGGACCCTTCAGTCCACAGGCCTATGCTCTAATCCACTGAGCCAAACTGGTGTATCTTAATACATTGCTTAATTCATCTTTTTGAAATTAATTTCATTGAATATGTCTTTATAGAATTTCTTTTTTTGTTCTTTTTCCTGTTTACCTGTTTTTTCCTCATATTTAAATTTTATCTATTTTGTCTTTTTTAATTTTTAAACAGAATTATTTTATAATGGCCTTCAGATATTTTAGTTATTTGGAGTTTTTGGAGGTCTCCTACTGCTGTGTGTGTGTGTGTGTGTGTGTGTGTGTGTGTGTTTCCTAAATCTGGTATATAGTGAATTATTTCCTTACATAAATTCTAATTTTGGATCGTGAAGTCATCTTCAGTGGCGCTTTATCTGTGGAAATTCGGTGGAAACTGGATTTAGAAAGAATTCCTCCAGAATGGGTTTGTCTTTGATTTTTCTGGAACCCTAAAGTTGATTCAGTCTAGTAATACCTTTCTTTTCCCACCTAGATAGCATGCTGAGACAGAGAAACTTCCTTGTTTTCTTTCTTTGTTGGTGGGACAATTTTAAAATGAAATTATATCCTCTGGAAGTCTTGGATATATGTAGGGAGGAGGTAGTGGGTTTTACTTTCAATTTCCTCCTTGGATTCTCCTTCACCCAAGAGGGCCTTAATACCTAAGCCCCTTTATTGCATAGCTATGCCTCCCCATCTCCATAGCAGCATAGGCTAGTGTCCTAACAGGCTTTGGATTTCAGTGTGTTCTTTGAACCCTGATCTTTCCCTTACTTTCTTGAGAGCATTTAAAAGATGTTTGCTATGTTTTAAATGTTTTTTTTCTGAGTACGTATGTATGTGAATGTCATTATTTCTACCATGAAGATTTGACCTTGAGGTGATGGGTGAGTCTCATTATACAATTTAAAGCAGAGGACTCTGGTGATTTTATGGCAATTTTTTGTATGCCGAGGATTTCTCTGACATCGACACTAAAATGCAGACTGTCTGTTGTGTCATGGTATTATGTGTGGTTAGATATGAAGCTTTCAACCCACATCTGTTTGTATTACAATAAGTACTCTTGAAGTTAGTGGAAAGTTAAAGGTATTTAAGAATATGGTATTAAAACTGCAAACACTTGGTTTTTGGATTAAGTTATGTAACTTCACAGAATGTAACTTTTCAAATAAATTTATTTGCAATGTTATGACAAGTATTCATTGGGGATAACACAGTCAAGTAGATTTTAAATATCTACATAACATATAAGTGAGTTGTTGGTACTTAATGAAATTCTATCTTTAAATGAAGTAGGCATTCCTTGAGGGAAAGGTGCTAAGCCATTGAGAATTTTGATATGTCTTATTGCTTTACTGTGATGCATCATAGACTGATTTCTTAGTAAAATGTTGCTCCACTTTGATTTCAGAATTCGTTGTTGCATCACTGAACAATGGATAAGGATGAAGAAGACAAGAAAAGGTTTGAATTCATAACTGATTGATATTTCCATAAAAGCCTTGCATCACATCCATTGTTCCCATTTAACATCTAGAAAAATCCTATTTCCTTGGGGAAGTTTGACTCCCTCATGGAAATTTGGTCTCTCCGGTGGGTTTCCCATAACCTCATAGCCCCGACTCTATTATAATATTTAGTACATTACCTATGTATCTGTCATCTCCCTCATCAACTCTGTGCTACATGCCTTACAGAGTGGCTTCCCAGAGCTAACATTAAATAAACTAGAGGCTTACTGCATGAAATTCGTGCAAGAGTAGGCCTTCCTTTCCCTGGCTGCTGGCACTGGCTTCTCTCTGACACACGGGACCTGGGCTTCCCTTACAGCCTAGGCTTTGTCTGGAAGATCATATTACACTTTTATTATTATAGATGGTTTACACTTCCTGATAGGTTTAGAAGTCTGTTTTAGGGCTTCAGCTTGCCTAGAACTTAAATTAATTTATGTTTGAGAAGATAAATTACCTTCTTTTTTCTTTTTTAGTTTAGGCATCGAAAGTAATTGCAGTGCACTGATAAAATGTTTTTGTCAAAATTTTTTCAGTATGCATGATCTATGTGTTTTAAAAGTAATCTCAATTAGTATTTTATTGCTCAGCCTGCTCTCTGAAGAGCAATGACTTTGAGAGAGCCTCTTGAGTAATTATAGATCATTTAGAAAGAATTTTCTTTAATCAGGAGTACTCTTGTAAAAACAAGTAAGAATATATGGTAGAACAAACACCAACCATTAAATTCAAATTAATTTGGATTTACTTTTTTTATACTAGAGGCCCAGTGCATGAAATTTGTGCACTGAAAGAGGGGTCCCTCAGCCCAACCTGTGCCCTCTCTCAGTCTGGGACCCCTTGCTCCTTACTGCCCACCTGCTCACTGCTCTTTAATGCTCGGCTGGCTGCTCCTTGACACTGCCACAGCGGTGGGAGAGGCTCCCGCCACTGCTGCTGCACTCACCAGCTGTGAGCCCGGCTTCTGACTGAGCAGCACTCCCCCTGTGGGAGCACACTGACCACCAAGGGGCAGCTCCTGCATTGAGCGTCTGCCCCCTGGTGGTCAGTGTGCATCATAGCAATTGGTTGTTCTGGTCATTCCACCATAACAGTCACTTAGGCTTTTATTATATAGAGGCCTGGTGCACGAAATTCATGCACTGGGGTGGGGGGTGTCCTTCAGCCCAACCTGCACCCTCTCCAATCTGGGACCCCTCGGGGGATATCCGACTGCCCGTTTAGGCCCGATTTCATATCTGTCATCTCCCTCAAAAAGATGATCTATGTTGGGATCGGTGGTATTTCTGGTTTTGCTCTTTTCCCGATCTCATATCGGGCCTAAACAGGCAGTCGGACATCCCTCTAGGTGTCCCAGATTGGAGAGGGTGCAGGCTGGCCTGAAGGACACACCCCCACCGCCTGTGAACAAATCTAATGCACCGGGCTCTAGTATTGAAGGAAAAAAGG
>NW_006296063.1:175634-177450 GCF_000327345.1 Myotis davidii
TGGTTTGGCTCAGTAATAGAAAGGGTCCTGGGTTTGATTCCAGTCAAGGGCATGTAC
Source organism: Myotis davidii (assembly GCF_000327345.1). Taxonomy (NCBI): domain Eukaryota; kingdom Metazoa; phylum Chordata; class Mammalia; order Chiroptera; family Vespertilionidae; genus Myotis; species Myotis davidii. The sequence continues at coordinate 175,692 of NW_006296063.1, forward strand.
CTTGCTTGCAGGCCCATCCCCAATAGGGGTGTGCAGGAGGCAGCTGATCGATGTTTCTCTCTCATTGATGTTTCTAACTCTTTTTCCCTCTCCCTTCCTCTCTGTAAAAAATCAATAAAATATTAAAAAAAAACAACCATATTGGACAGTGTACCTGCCGTAGTCTTGACAAGCCAGTAAAAATGTAAACCCAAACTAAAAGTGTCATAAAATAAACTCCTTAAACAGGAAGTTCATGAGACCTTGGAAAGGTGGTATCATGTGGTTGTTTCCTCCTTTTTCCCTTCTCTTTCTTTTTCTTGCTGTTTCATCTTGTGTCCTTTCTTTTCAACAGGAATTTCATGAGACCTCGGAAAGGTGATATCATGTGGTTGTTTCTTCCTTTTTTCCTTCTCTTTCTTTTTCTTGATGTTTCATCTTTTGTCCTTTCTCTCTTTTCTCCTTTTATTCCTTTTCTGTCCTCTCCTTCTCTTAACTTTTCCATTGGTAGAATAATCAGTACTTGAATCTGTCTCGCTTCTGGAAGACGAAGAAGAGGGAAACACGCCATCATCTGAAGAAAAAGATTATCTATGTTGGGATTGGTGGTATTTCTGGTTTTGCTCTTTTCCCGGTTTGTTTGTCATTTCTGCCGGCCCTGGCATCTTCAGGACTTGTGTGTGGACACTTCTTATTCATGTCTACAAAAACCTCCCTGCCTTGGTAAAAACTGTAGGGGAAAAGGCCTTCCTGGGTAGGCTCAATCCCTACCCGAGGTGCTGAGGAACCAGGGCAGGGAGCACCCACCACTGCTGCTGCAGAGCCCAACCTCGGGACCATGGGGTACTCTCCAGTAATGTAACTGCAATGTCACAGTTTGCCTTCAGAAATTAGTTGTAAGTTACTTCTGATGTGAAACCCTACCTCAGACATTTCCTTTGTGGTTTGTAAAGATTTGAAACAAAACCCACTTACCTCCCTAACCCAGTCAGAAGTTTCTACACAATGGGAGAGGTTTGCTGGGCAGCGCCACCCAGATACCCCACCGCACCCCCCCACTCCAATCACTGGCTGAGGGCAAGGGAAGTTCCGAGGAGGACTCCCCGAGGTTACCAGTGGGGCAGGATCACTCGTCCGGGTAGCAGGCGCTTCTGAGGCTGAGACCCTGAGGCTATAGGTGTGTGTGTGTGTGGGGGGGGATCACTCCATGGGGACATGGGTGCTTCCGAGGCTAAGACCCTAAGGCTGCAGGTATATGTGGGGGAGATCACTCTGTGGGGACTCACAAGGTTCCTAGGCCAAGACCCCAAGGCTGCCGCTGGGAGGGGATTGCTCTGTGGGGGCACAGTCACTTCCGAGGCTGAGATCCTGAGGCTGCAGGTGTGTGTGTGGGGGGATCACTCCATGGGGAGTGAATTTGTTTTTTATAAAGGGTCAGGAGGCCCTCTGGGCAGCATTCCACCAGGCCACTCACACTACCTGCTCTCAGTGGCCGCCCTCCCTGGGACTGGGGGACTCTGGCGCGGCTGAGAGGACTGGATGCCGCCATCTTGTGGCTATGGGCACTGCCATCTTTATTGTGGAGTGATGGTCAATTTGCATATTACTCTTTTATTAGGTAGGACTAGAGGCCCGGTGCACAAAAATTTGTGCGGGTCAGGTCCCTCAGGGTGGTCTGCAGGGATCAGGCTGAAACCCACAGCCCAACACTGCCTGCCACTCTCGCTTATCCCAGCCCCACTGCACCTGCTGTGGGCTCATGCCCAGTCAGTCCCGGTAC
>NW_006296063.1:178465-196795 GCF_000327345.1 Myotis davidii
GCCTGGCTGCCGGCCACCATCTTGGCTGGCAGTTAATTTGCATATCAACCTGATTAGCCAATGGGAAGGGTATCGGTTGTACGCGAATTACCATGTTTCTCTTTTATTAGATAGGATTATCTTAGGCCACAATGTTAGACACTGTGCTGGGCTTTGCTATAGAAGACAGAACAGATCTGGTCCTTATCCTTAAGAGCCTCACAGTTTAAGGGAAATGAGATTGCTTTCATTTCCTTGTTTTCATATTGACAGTTATTGCTGCCTTATGAGTAATTAAGGGACTGGATTTTTGCTCAAATGTCGACATTAACATTTCCCTTTCTCTCTTTTTATTTCTCCCTATCCATTATTCTACTATCTGAATTTCCAGCCCTACCTTACCATTAATAACCCTGATTTTATTATTATTATTATTATTTTTTTTTTTACCAATTAGGGTTTCATTTACTCTATCTGAAATTAAAAGGAGCCGCCACAAAATCCTCGTTGCTCAACTGCTTTCCTTCCTGAACACTCATGGCTGTCCTGCAAAAGAAGAGGATATTTCACAGAAGAAAGGTTTGATCTAAGCATCTCAATCCATCTTTTTTTAAAAATATATTATTTATTGATTTTTTACAGAGAGGAAGGGAGAGAGATAGAGAGTTAGAAACATCGATGAGAGAGAATCATCGATCAGCTGCCTCCTGCACATCTCCCACTGGGGATGTGCCCGCAACCCAGGTACATGCCCTTGACCGGAATTGAACCTGGAACCTTTCAGTCCGCAAGCCGACGCTCTATCCACTGAGCCAAACCGATTTTGGCTCAACCCATCTTTATATATTTTTGATAGCCATATTGAAAATTAGTGTGGGTGAGACAGCTCAAACATCTTTGAGAGGAATAAATTACTAGAGTATATCCTCAAACACTTTCTAATACATAGATATTTAATTTCTCTCCATTCATAAGTGTTTATGGTTGAAGCTGAAAATGTTATTGCCATTTATATGAAAGTGGAATAAGGACATGAGAATTAGGAGAAGTATACTGGGCAATGAGGCAGATTTCTGTATGTTAGGCACTTGAAAGCATATGATGAATGTTGGTAAGGGAAAAATGGCCCCAAGGGTGTAAAATAGTACTCATAATATTTAAGTATCTTTAATTCAAAATATCTGAGCAGGTTATGCCCATAAGCATATAATCATGCTGTAAAAATCTCTTACCTTAAAAAACTATTTTCTTGCCCTAGCTGGTTTGGCTTAGTGGATAGAGCATTGGACTGCAGGCTGAAGGGTCCTGGGTTTGATTCTAGTCAAGGGCACATGTCCAGGTTCCAGGCTCAATTCCCAATGGGGAGCATGCAGGAGGCAGCCAATCAATGATTCTCTCATCATTGATGTTTCTATCTCTCTCTCACCCTTCCTCTCTGAAATCAATAAAAGTATAAAAAAATTTTTTCTTGACCTCCATGATACCTTTAGCTACTGACCTATTCTGTACCCCCTTCACAGCCTTCACAGAAAATTTTATTGAAATGATTGTATAGACCCTGTCTCAACTTCCTCATGCCCCATTCTTTCCTCAACCCACCACTGTAGTACAACTAATATTCTTAGGAATAACGATGACCTCCACATTGCTGAATACTTTCATTCCTTAAATGTCCTCATCTTTCTTAACTTTATGAAACACTGGACGGTTGACCAGTCCCTCTTTCTTGAAGCACTTTTCTATGAGAACACACCTGGTTTCTCTCCTAGCTTATTGGCCACTCTTTCTCTGTCATTTTTTGCATTCCCTACTGTCCCTTTCAACTTCTAAATATTGGTGTGCCCCAGGGCTCAGTCCTTGGACCTTTTCTCTTCTATATACATCTTTATTCCTAGGCAATCTCATCCAGTCCCTTAATTTGAAGTGCTGCCTCGATGTCAGTGACCCCCACTTTTTAAATCTATCTCCAGCTCTGACCACCTAGCTGAGTTCCATACTTGAGTATCATACTCATTATTAAACCAGTAAGAGTGTTTCTTATGTGACCTTTTCACTTGGATATCTAGTAAGAGAGAAAGGTACCAAGGAACTCTTGATCCTTCTTCACTCCATTGGCTTTCCTACCACACCCTTACCCCAGCTTCCTCATTTTAATGCCTCTGGTACTACCAATCATTCTCCTAGTTACACTAGCTAAAAACCTAGGAGTCATTCTTGTGTCCTCCATTTGTCTCATCACATCACCCAATCCATCAGCAAATCCTTTTGGCTTTACCTCTAAAATATATCTAAAATCCATTCATTTCCTTAACCTTGATGTATCATCATTTATTACTTTTGAAGAAGCTTCCTAGTTAGACTCTGTGCTTTTACACTTGCTCCTCATTTTAATGTATTTTCACAGCCATACTGATCTTTTAAAAACATGTCACTTATATGTTTAAAAGACTTCATGTTCCACTAAAATAATGCCAACTCCTTACCATATACCCTACATGATCTGGCCCTGCCTCTCAGACTTCATTTTCTTCTACTCTATTCATTGGTCACTGTACTAAAGCCCCTTTGGCCTCCTGTTTATTTGTATAGGCCAAATTCTTTCCTGCCTCATTTTGTACTTAGTTTCCTCTGCCTGAGATATCTTTTAGATTTTGGCTCCTATTTTACCTTCTTAGGAAGGCTTTCCTAGATCACCCAGTCTAATTTATTGTACTTAAAAGATATATGAAATTATTGGTTTCATTGTCTACATCTTAATTATTTGTCAACCCCTACAGCCAGTCTACAAGATACAAAATACAGTCACCTTGTTTATCTTGTTCATACTGTATCCTGAGCCTCTAAAAAGAGAGCAAGATACAGAGTAGAATCTTGGTAATTATTAGTTAAATAAATGAACAGGGTTCAGTTTAACAAGAATTACCAAGTCCTTATTGTGAGTTAAGTACTATGCTGGACACTGGGGTTTTAGTGAAGAATTGGATATGACACTCACCCTAGAAACAAAACAAGAACAATTTCACTGGTAATAGTGAATTAGAAAGCACTTTATGATTGATTAATAAAATGCATTGGTTTCCTTTTCTTCGAAATACATGGACACTCTTATGTCTTCTTTTATTTCTTTGAAAAGGAGTATAGGAGATGAGAGTCACTAGGTACAGCTGAAAGTCAGTGGGAAAATGACTTTAGAAATAAGCTATGGAAGAGTGTCATGGGTTGTTTCCTGAGTTTGAGGAGCTGTGACTAGAATTGAGTTTCCAGGCTAGAATAGGGGTCAAGAACACTGAACTTGAGGCAGTTGTGCAGTTGGCGAGTTTATTTTTCATGGTATTTCTACTTCCCATACAATTATACACCCTCTTCTTATTCCCTCTTTAGTATCATACTCATGAGTGTTGACCCATGAACCAAGAGGTCACTGATTCAATTCCTGGTCAGGACACATGCCTGGCTTATGGGCTTAATCCCTGGTAGGGCGCATGCAGGCGGCAGCCAACTGATGTTTCTCTCTCATCGATGTTCTATATCCCTCTCCCTCTCCCTTTTTCTCTCTCTCTCAAATCAATAAAAACATTAAAAAAGATTTTTTTTAAGAAAGAGAGAGGAGGAAGGGAGAGGGAAAAAGAGAAACATCAACATGAGAGCAGCACATCCATCGGCTGCCTCCTTGGTGTCCCCTACTGGGAATCTAGCCTGCAACCTGGGCATGTGCTCTAACCGGGAATAGAATCAGCAACATTTAGGTGCATGGGAAGAGGCCCAACCAATTGAGCCACATGGGCCAGGGCATTTAACATTTTTAATAGGGATCAAAGCTGTATGGGCTTCTAATTTTTCTGTGAGGAGAAGAAACTAGCGTTTATTGACATGTATTACAATTATTGGAGATTGTAGGGTTGTGTTACTAAAGTCCATGAGTTAGTGAAGTTATGGAGTAGGTGGGGTTGGGGGTGGGTGGAGAGGGCTCTGAGTGAGTACAGTAATAGCAACACTGCTCATTGGGAAAATCAGAAAACCTTGAAGAATGGAGAAGGATGAGTGGGAGATAGAACAGTGTCATTTACATTGAAGAGATAAAATATTGGGCTTAAAGATTATCTAGGTAAGGGCCCTTGCTAAAAGGAAGAGATAAAATATGGGGCTTAAAGATTATCTAGGTAAGGGCCCTCGCTAAAAGCTTAATTATTAGATGGAATTAAATTGTGGAATTCCTTATGTCAGCCAGGGGTAGAGAAGATTTTAGGTGCCTTGATATACCTAGAGCCCTTGACACAGGCCATATCTTATCTGGCATATCATGAATACTGAGTCTGATAGAGTTCAAAAGACTTAAAGATGTCAATAAAAGGAAAGAACAGGAGGTAAAAAATCTTAAAGTTGTTGGACAGGTCATAATGTGTATAGTAGAAATTGAGTTGAATGATCTTCAAGGTCTTTTTCAATTCCAAACACTTCCATTTATGATAATTTATAAACAGCTTACATCAGATCCCTCACTAGCACTCAGTGTTTTCTCATGACAGTCTTCTTTATAAAATTAATTTTAACTTTGAAAAATATAATACCTATAGCTAATCATTTTGATATGACAATTTTCTATCTTTTATTTCTTTTTCTAAGGCAAACTAAAAAGCTCTAAACCGATGCCTAATTTGACTCCATCATTTCGTACCTTTGACGAATTCCACCGTATGATACTAGAGGTAAGTCTGTTCTTTGATTACTTCATATGTAGAATACATGCAGTAGAAGATAAAGAATAGTGTTTTTCTAAGTGTGATTAGGAAACCATTCACAAAATAATTACCTAGGGAGTTTGGTAAAAATACAGAATCCTGGGACCCACCTTAAACTGAATCAGAATCTGGTAAGGCCAGGCATTTCTAAGAGGCTCCCCAGACACTTATTATGCCGAGGTGTTTTTTTTTTTATAGTGTTTCCTTTTTATTTTTATTGTTTTAAATTGTTTTTTTTCCAGTTAGTTTACATTCAATATTATTTTGAATTAGTTTCAGGTGTGCAGTATAGTGGTTAGACAATCATATACTTTACAGTGTGGTATTCCCCCTAATATTTCTAATACCCAACTATCACCATACATAGTTATGACAATATTATTGACTATACTTCCTATGCTATAATCTACCACCCCATGACTATTTTGCAACTACCAATCTGTACTTCTCAATCTCCTCACTTTTTCACCTAGTCCTCCAAATCCCTTTCCCCTGGCAACCATCAGTCTGTTCTCTGTATCCGAATCTGTTTCCGTTTTGTTTATGTTTTGAAAACCACTGATCTTGGGTGATAAATATGCACAAGTCCTTGCATAGGTTAGTGACACGTTTAGTAATTATCTGGTAGACTCATTCAACATAGACTGTTAGACTCTAAAGAATAAACCTTTAATTCTTATTTTTTTCCCCTCAAGGACATGAGATGTTTATGGTTTCTATCTCCAGGGGAACTGGTTAGCTTTACTAAATTCAAAAGACACAAACTAACGACTGAATGACCATGGTCTTTTGAATCAGACAAGGATATAAATTGTGCCTTTGTTACTTACTTGTTATGTGTCCTTGAGAATTACCCTTCCCTGAGCTTTGATTTCTTTTTCTGTAAAATGGGTTAAAAAATCTTTCACTTAGTTGTTGTGAGAATGAAGTAAACATGTATGAAATATCTAGTGCACTTTCTCACTCTCTTCTCCACGTCATTTAATTTTTCTTATTGTTCATTCTTATGTCTCTTTGTGTTGCAGTCTGAATCATTTCTTTAGCTCTATTTTCAGTCAAAAACGGTCTTTCCAGCTGTGTTCTAAGATGCTATTTAACCTATACATTGTTTTTATTTTTTATGATAATATTATTTCTAGACATTTTGTTTGATTATTTTCACATATGCCTGGTTAGTTTTGAGTCTCTTGTTTCTTCACAATATTTTCAATACCCTTTGTTATTTATTTAAGCATATTAATCATATTTATTTTTATTCTATCTCTTAGAATTCCAGTTTCTTTATAAAATATGATTCTGCATTTTATTACTTACACTGCCTCTCATTCACTGTTTCATTTTTCCTGTGTTTATTAATGTTTTATTATAAGCTCATGCTTTTGAAACTTTATCTACATGAATTCTTTGAGCCTTGGTTTTAAAATAATTGTAGTCAAACTTTAAACTAAATAATAGGCTTGAGGTGATGAGAGTTACACAGGTAGTTTGTGAATTACAGCTCAGAATCTATGTGAGTGTGTGCTTCTCTTTAGCTATAAGCAGATGAGACTAGTTTTTTTCTTTTTTAGCTGAAACTGAGGCAGGCATGCACATTCCTGTCTCCCTTTGCTGGATAAGATCTTTCTATTGTGCTTGCTGAGAATGTTACTATTTAGGAGGCCTGGCTTTATACAAGCAACTCCAATTTCACCTCCCACCTTGTGGGAGGCCCTGGCTTTGCTTTCTCCCCCCTCCCCCAAGCTCTATGCTATTAGTGTTATGCAGTATTCTCAAGGAAAATACAAGTTCCAATATCACCCTACTTTTAATTCCCATGTTCTAGTAATTTCTGATATCAGGTTTCTTTCTTTACCAGAAGCTTGGTCCTATTTTGAAATATAAGTTTTTATATATTTTATTCATCATTTTCGGTGTTCTCTACCAGAAGGCATTTGTCTGGATATCTAATCCATTATATAGCAGGAAAGTGATGGCAATATCTATACTTATAAGTTGATGACTAAACTAACCACAAATGGAAATGGCCTCCAAAATATTGTTAATGTTTTGAAATTAATTTTGAACTAAATGTGAAACAACCTAGACATGGAAATGAATCTTCCTAGCTTGTGTTGGAGAGTTTTGTGTTAATTTAGTGTACATTGAAATCCGTTTTCTAAGTGACACATACTTTGATAAACATCTCATGCTTACAGTTAAGTAGATTCTGTGTAGGAGGCAGAATAATGGAATTTTAATTAAGTCTGTGTCTGCTTTATTGATATTTAAGGACCACAATACATTTTCAGTGTGCTATTATAATTATTTATGCATTTAGAAATAAAGCTATCATGTTATTATTGTTCCACGATTACATTATTGTTCTCTCTACATTAGTCCGTAGGTACCTTTATTATAATAATGAGCACAGATGGAGTGATCATTTATGTAACAGAAAACGCCTCTCCTCTCCTTGGCTATACATTAGTAAGTTCTTCAGCTCAATTTGGGAAAGGATAATTCGGTTTGTTGTTTAGGGGTTATTATTTGTTTTCAGAAACATACAACTCATGAAAGATATTTTCAGTGTTGTCAAAATGTGTACCTGTTCTATTGATGTCTCCATTGGTCTCAGCTTAAATCTATAAAAACAAATTCTGAGATGAGGTAATGAAACCTGTGTGTGTGTGTGACTTGTAAACTGTCCCTGAAGGCAATCTCCAAAATACAATGTGATTTTTGAAATAGCATTCTCCTCAGAATCAGTGGATGGTTCCCAAGGTGGCTGAAAACAAGGCAGCTTTCCCTGGTATGGGTATGTTTGATTGTCCATTTTCTTTAAAGTCCAACATATACCGATTAAATGATAAATGTCATAATTTGTTCATGCTGGCTCATGACATTCATTTCCATGTCCTGATTTGCTTTTTGTCCCTTTATATTAAACTAGAGGCCTGGTGCATGAAATTCATGCGGGGGCAGGGAGGGTGTCCCTCAGCCTGGCCTGTACCATCTCCAATCCGGGACATCCCTCTTGCAATCCGGGGCTGCTGGCTCCTAACCGCTCGCACCTGGGACCCAGACTTTCCTCCTCCAGCCGGCCGCAGGCACCCAGGATCCAGGCTTCCCTCCCTCTGGCCGGCCACAGGCACCTGGGACCTGGGCTGGCCTCAGGCACTTGGGATCCAGGACAGCTTCTCCCAGGCCCAGCTTTGTCAGGAATGATGTCAGGAAGGATGTCTGGAAGGTATATGGTTAGTTTGTGATAATTGTGACAAATTTTGCTCTGTTGTCCCTGTGAAATTTATAGCATAATAGGTAAATTACTAATGATGAATCTTGTTGATTCAGGATAGTGTCAGTCTGGTACAGAGGCTCTTATCCTTCCTAGTCCCCTGTACAGTTGAACAGTTTTCTAATGCATGTTTAATGTGAATGTCTCTGCCAGCAAAAAATGCTGCTTGCCTGGATTCTCAGTAAATGTCATGGAGTGGAGTAAATTTCTTTATTCTTTTGTTTGCATGACTGAGATTCACCATACTAATATTTGTGGGATAACTGATAGGTATTTTCAAACTTAGCTTTTGAAAAATCTCCTTAATTTTTCACTGGTATTTATCTTTGCTTCATTACATTCTAAGTATCTTGATCTTGCTGCCTTGTGTTATAAGAAGAGCAAATGCCAAAGATTTATAACAATAGCATGTTGTTGATAATACTTTGAGGTTTCTACCCTTTATTTAATTAGGAGGGAACCCACCAGTGCACGATCAGGGCAGGAAAGGGACACAGAAGGTTGGCGAGCCAGGGAGGGACTGAGGGAGGGCTCAGTCCTGATCAGCCGGACCCCAGCAGCAAGCTAACCTACCAGTTGGAGCATATGCCCCCCAGTGGTCAGTGCACATCATAGTAAGCAGTTGAGCGGCCTTAGCATATCATTAGTATATTACGCTTTGATTGGTTGAACGGCCGACTGGTTGACCTGACACTTAGCATATTAGACTTTTATTACATAGGATTTTGAAAGTAGAACCAACAGAGTTTGCTAATGGACTGGATTTGGGCTTTGAGAGAAAACAGGCAAGTCAAGGATAATCAAGTTGAGTAAAGAGTGGTGTTATTTACTGAGATGAGGAAGACTGAGGAAGGAGCAAGTTTTGTGAGGGAAAAGATCAAGTGAACTATTTGGATAACTTAAAATTGAAATTCTATTAGACATTCAAGTTGAATTATCTAGAAGAATTTAGGGAGAAGTCTTGAGTGAAGATGAGAAGTTGGGAGTCATTAACAGATAAGTGATATTTAATGATATGGAACTGGAAGAGACTACTCAGGGAGACAGTATAGTAAGAGAAGAGGTCTAATGACTAGGCCCTGGGCACTCCAATGATGAGAGTAGTTAGGAAAAGGAGAAAGATCCAGCAAAGAAAACTGTGAACGAGAAGGATATCCAGATGTATATGGTGTCCTGGAAGCCAAATAAAGTGTTTCAAGGAAGAAGGAAGGGTTAGTGGTACCAAATGCTGAAATGTTAGGTAAGATGAGGATGTAGAATTGACTATTGGATTTTGAAATGTAGAGGTCATTGGTGACCTTTAAAAAAGTGCCATGGTTAGGATAAAAATCTGATTAGTGTGGTTTCAAGGGAAAGTGAGAAGTGAAAAAAATGAGAGACCACAAGTATAGTTCCTTTCAAGGATTTTTGTTCTAAAGTGTACCAGAGAAATAGAGCTGGAGAAGAGGATGTAGTATCAAGGAAGGTTTTGGATTTTTGGATTTTGTGTTGTTTTTGAGGTAACAGATATTATTACAGCATCTCTGATATAGCATTTGCATATCATGGGAAAGACCTAATAGAGAGAAATAGTGTGATGATGTGGGGGTGAGGGAAATTTTCTATAATTATATCCTTGAAAAGTCAAGAGAGGATGAGAGGCAGTCCACTAAACTTAAGTAAATCTTATTCATTGACATGGGAAAAAAAAGTAGGTCTCTGGTCCTAAGAACAGATACATTGATACATTTTCTCTGGCCCAGGAAGAGATAAATTGATACATTTAGTGGCAGGGCCATATTAGCATTGCCTTCCCCCTTTGTTTTTCATTGAAATAAGAAATGAGATCCCCAGCTGAATCCGCAGAGGGTGAGTGTTGGAGGTTTGAAAAGGGTGGAAAAGGCAAGAAATAATTAGTTTGGAGAGTCAGAGAGTAAATTGTAGGCAAGAAATTGTAGGCAAGAAGATTAGGAGAGTGAATTGTCTAAGAAAATGTAAAAAAAATTCTAGACAGAGCTCAGTGCTTATTTATAAATGATACGCAGCATGTTTGTGGGTTTTTCTCCCTAAACATTCACTTGCTTTGGTGAAGGTACAGAGGAGATGAAGAGCTGTAATTAACCAGAGTTGGGATTTTTGCAAGTAAATATGTCAGAGAGAAAGAGCACATGGGAGGGATTATAGTGATTGACTATGAAATCTGAGCTGAGTAGGGAGGGATGTAACAACTTGAAGGAGATAATGCACAGTGAAAATGTGATAGGAATGGACTGGCGTTTTTCAGTTGATGGCATAGTTGTTGGAGAGGTGTGGTACTTGCATGAGTGCACTAGAAAGGTAAGAGGGGATAGTCACAGAGACGGGTAATGTGAATTGGGACTTTAAGAAGTACAATAGGTATGACTATAAAATGGCTGAGGTGGGCAGATGATAAGCTTACTGAAGGTAAGGAGATAGAGAAAGTGAACAGTATTAGCACATATAACAAAATTTATTGTCTCTCTTTCCTTCTTAAGGATGAAATTGTGGGTAAAAAATTCCTAAGCCTTCTGCCTGACGAAGAGAAAAGAGATGTCTTCCAAAAGATTTGTCTTAAATGTCCTGTGTCAAACACAGGTATAGATTTTTTTTTTCAAATGGTAAATTCTTAGATTTTAAGAAGCAGGTAACACTCCAGAGTAGTAAAAATAAAGACATTAGGAACCAATATAGCTGCTGATTATATATTAGTTTGACTTAATATAATTTTACAAACTATATTTCTAGTGTTAAAAATCTCTTCTACATTAAATATTGTCCTTTATTATTAACCCCAATTATTCAGTTTCTGTATATAATTGCATTCGTGTTATAGAAATAATGTTCTAGCTGGTAACCCACTCTACAGATACAACATAGATAGTTATGAAAGTGCTGATGTTCATGGAAAGAAAATATTTTTTAAAAAATCTAGTCTAAGACAGTAGTAATATGAAATAATCCCAAAGAATACGGTAAAGTATAAATGTAGCCTTGTTTTGTATTTTTTCTAAGTTGGGAGACGTACCGAGTTTTGCTGTCATTTGAAAAGAGGAGATCTTCAATATGGTAATATTATTTATGAATATGCAAAATTCTTCCTGTGTCTAAAAGATGTTACTGATGGTAAGCAGTTCAGTTTTTAATTTTATCTAGATAAAGTTCATGAGTTATGCAGCCCTTTGTTGCTAACATAAATGTCCTTCTGCTGTCAGTACTCAAACTCTGATAGCCATATGATCACAGGCTTTGGTTACAGACATGAATTAGACTTAAAAAATTAATAGTGAAGTTTACAAGGTGGGGGTCATATGGCAAAATGGTGGACTGAGATGTTAAGGATGGTTCTTTCCTTATACAAAAACAGGAAATGATTGTTTAAAAAATAACAAAAGAAGTTTAATGCATAGCCACACTTAAAAGAAAGGGAAGTCTATACGTGCCAGAAATTAATGGATGAAGTACAGAACCACAATGATAAGAGGTAGCTGATTATGTAGTTGCTTAGGTGATTTTTAAATAATACATAGGCTCCATTGTTTGGGGTCAGAAGTTTTTACACTCATTCAAGGACCTACACATAAAACCTAGAGACTTAATAAATAAGTTAATTCTTTCTGTTGGCCTAGAGCAGTGATGGCGAACCTATGACAAGCATGTCAGAGGTGACACGCGAACTCATTTTTTGGTTGATTTTTCTTTGTTAAATGGCACTTAAATATATAAAATAAATACCAAAAATATAAGTGTTTTACTATGGTTGCAAATATCAAAAAATTTCTATATGTGACACAGCACCAGAATTAAGTTAGAGTTTTTCAAAATGCTGACACGCCGAGCTCAAAAGGTTCGCCATCACTGGCCTAGAGGAAGAGTAAGGTTGCCATTTCTCAGAATTTGAATGGAAAAAAAGTGTTATTTATAGGAAATCAAAACCCAGATCTGTGTCCTATGAATATGGGGTCCTAATTTATAGTTTTTAAATTTAACTTCTAACAGGAGTTAGAAACTGAGAAATTAACATAGACGTTGATTTGGGGCCGTTAAAACATCTAGGGCTTGAATCAGAGATAAATAGTTCAACAAATATGTGAAAAGATGCTTGAACTCACTAGTAAGCAAAGAATTAAATATTTAAAAAATATTTTTTTATTTTATTGATTTCAGAGATGAAGGGAGAGGAAGAAAGAGATAGAAACATCAATGATGAGAGAGAATACTCAATCAGCACCTCCTGCATGCTCCCTACTGGGGATCGAGTCCTCTACATGGGCATGTGTCCTGACTGGGCAATCAAACTGTGACAACCTGGTTGAAAGGTAGATGCTCAACCACTGAGCCAAACCAGCAGGGCAAAGAATGAAAAATTTAAAAACCAATGAGAGCCTTAGCTGGTTTTGCTCAGTGGATAGAGCATCAGCCTGTGGACTGAAGGGTTCTGGGTTCAATTCCGGTCAAGGGCACATGCCCGGATTGCGGTCTTGATCCCCAGTAAGGGGTGTGCAGGAGGCAGCTGATCAATGATTCTCTCTCATTATTGGTGTTTCTATATCTCTCTCCCCTCTCCCTTCTTCTCTGAAATCAATATGAATATATTTTAAAAATATTAAAAAAACAAAAGCAAACTAAAAACAATGAGAGAGTTCTATACACCTATCAGAATAACAATTAGAAATGTGAATGTTTCCAAACATTGATGAGAATGTGAGTACTGAAAAAACTAATATACTTGACAGAAATGTAAGCTGATAAGCCATCTTGAAAAGCAGAGTGAATTTGTTATGTTGATTATCCTAAGGCTTAGCAATCACATCATTGGGTTTAAATATTTCAGAGACAAACTTTCAGAGAGATCTGTGTCTAAGGGTACATGTACTAGGTATGCCATAGTATAGTTTGTGGTAGGAGAGAGTTGGAAACAGCCTCAGTGGGCATCATTAGGGAAATGGACAAGTAAAATTTGAGAAATATACAACAAGGAAAACTTTGTAATAGTTTAAAGCAATGAACTCAATATATACATACTACAACATAGATCTTAAAACTGTACTGTTGAATGAAAAAAGTAAGAAACAGAAGATCTATAGCCCAATGCCACTTTTGAAATTGTAAACATATATAAATAAAACCAAACTGCCTATTTTACAAGGATGTATATTAAAGATGGCAGATGACAGTGGGTGTTTGAGTGGAGGAGAGGCAGCGAGGAAAAATAAAAAGGGCAGAGACTTTATCTGTGTTCATAACATGCCATGAAATAAGAGTATAATTAACTCAATTTTTGCCACTGAGGTCTTAACATAATAAACAAATAAAATGAATGAATGAATGAATGAATGAGTAAACAAAAATTAGCTCACACAATGATTGTCTGATATGTTTTTGTGTGTCTTGGAAACTAAAATAAAGATCCCTTTCTTTAAAAGGAAACTTGCTTGACTACAAATGCACACAAATTACATGTACACACTTAATACTCAAGTAGTCTTTATAAAAGAAGGGAGCGAAATTTATTTTGGAAACTGAAACATCATGGAAAGGGTAAGAACACAGGACTGAAAATTGCCCTGAACTTACAATAATTATTTCTCAGTAATGACTTCTTCATATTTTAGTGGACACCATGGTGGGGAAGGTGACTGGAATGGAAGGAAGATAGGAAAAATCCATTGCTCAGAATTCTGAAAGTTGTTGATGGCCTAGCAAACACACACTAATGTGGCAGATGTCCATCTTTTTGTGTAACTTGCCTGTCTTTCTATTAGATTGTCACATGTGTCTCTATGTCTCCCTTAGAGCCTTTGGAGTTTTTGACTCGCTTCTTCCCCAGCCCAAAGTACGTTGAAGCATCTACTACTGAGATTCCTTTGGAGGATCGCTTTTATATGGTGGGGACTGTTTGCGTCATCAAGGCTCAGGACCTGTGGGTGAGTATGTTGTATATTTCCCTCTCCCATTGTGGCAATGTGAGCTTCTTTTGAAGGGCCACATCTCCTTTGGTGCTTCAGCCACTGGACAGGATTGCTAAAGCACCTGATGTGCGCAGTAGGATATGTGAATGAGGAAAGATCAGCACCTGCATTTCAGAAGATAAAAACCGGAGTGGAGATATGAGCACATCTGAAAGAGTTATTTACAAGTGGTTTTGATATAATATAAAAAGGTATAAGAGACTGGTATCTGGGCTATAAGTAAGAGAAGGTACCATTTTGACAGGTGAATAAAGGAAGGCTTCTGTTACAGGTGAGATTTGAAGCAGCCCTCTCACTGTTCACTTAGTAGTCTCCTAATATAGCACTCACAGATTTTCTCTCTGAAAAATAGTTATTAGAATTAATCTGACAGGTTTAGACTCAATGAATTTATCAACTAAGTAACATTTAATAAGCACCTCCTATGTGCCAGGTGCTGGGAAAACATTAGGGGAAATAGTAGAAAAGTGTCATGGTGATGATAAAACTGACACTATGCTAATGGCTGATGGGGGCAGGAAGTTTAGAGTGGTCAGGGAACCCTCTGAGAAGTTGTGTTTTGAAAGAGACCTGCAATGATGATAAGGTGCCAACACAGAGAAGAATCAGTAGCTATAATAGTCCTGAGGTAGTAACTGCCTTAGAGAGTTTAAGGGAGCAATGATCATTATGTGACTACAATAAGGTGAAAAGGGCAGTAGTAGTAGAAAATAAGGCACAATAAGTAGGCAGAGGGGAGATAATGTAGAACTTTGAGAACCATGATAATGAGTTTGGGTTTTATTACAAGTGCAGTGGAAAGCAGAAGGATGACATAATCTGATTTTTAAAAATGTTTTAAATTTTTGATTACAGATGACATTTAATGTTATATTAGTTTGAGGTATATAGCATAGTTGGTAGACATTCACATAACTAATGAAGTGACGTGCCATAAGTCTTGCACCCACCTGACACCATGCATAGTTATCACAACATTATTGACTATATTTCCTAAGCTGTACTTTACATATTCATGACTATTTTGTAGCTGCCAATTGTGCTTCTTTAATCCCTTTACCCTTTTCACCCAGTCCCCTAACCCCCCCTCATCTGTCAACTATCAGATTGTTTTACCTATCTATGAGTTTACTTATCTTTTATTTGTTCATTTATTTTGTTTTTTAGATACCACATTGAAGTGAAATCATTTGTCTTTCTGTCTGACTTATTTCATTTAGCATAATACCCTCTAAGTCCATCTATGCTGCTGCAAAAGGTAAAATTTCCTTCTCTTATATACCCAAGTAATGTTTGAGTAATATTCCACCAAATATATGTACCATCTCTTCTTTATCCATTCATCTTTTAATTGGAATATTTAATTCATTTGAATTTAATTTTAAATATTCATAGTTATGAAGTTATTGCCATTTTATTAATTCTTTTCTTTTTTTATTTTTATAATTATTCTCTGTTCCCTTCTTATTCTTTTGTTCTGTTGTTTATTAATGATTTTCTGTAGTGTTGTGTTTGGACTCCTTTCTCTTTATTTCTTGTATATCTCTTGTAAATTTTTGTTTTTTACCATGTGCTTTATATATTCCAAATTATGTGTATAGCAGTCTGTTTTAAGTTGATAGTAGCTTAAGTCTGAACACTTTCTAAAATCATTACCATTTTTATTCAACCCTAACATGTCTATATTTTTTCATTATTTTTTACTTGTGTGTGTTTGTATCCCTTAATTTACCATTGTAATTACACGTGATCTTTCAACTTTTTCTTTTTATCCTTTGTACAAGCTTTAGTGTTTGTTGATCCACTGTTTATATTGTTTACTTTTCTTAGTGAGAATATATTCTTTGTAATATTTTCTTCAGATTTTTTATTGTCTTCTTTTTAAATAAGTCCCTCTAACATTTATTGTAATGCTTGTTTGGGAGTGATGAACTCTTTCAGCTTTTTCTTGTCTGGAAAGCCCTTTATCTATCCATTGATTCTCAATGATAGCCTTGCTGGGTAGAGTATTCTTGGTTGTAGGTCTTTGATTTTCATCAATTTGAATATTTTATGCCAGTCCCTTCTGACTTGTAAAGTTTTGTCGAGAAGTCATCTGATAGTCTTACAGGAGCTCTCTTGTAGGTAACTAACTACTTTCCAATTACTACTCTTAAGATTCTCTCTTTTGTCTTTAACTTGAACTTCAATTTTAATGTATCTTGGTGTAGGTCTCTCTGGGTTCATCTTATTTATGACTCTCTATGCTTCCTGGACTTGTGTGTCTTTTTTCTTCACCAGGTTGGGGAATTTTTCATTATTTCTTCAAATCTTGTTTGATCCCTTATTCTCCTTTCTCTTTCTGATGTCCCTATTATGCAAATGTTGTTACGTGAATTATCTCATATTTTTATTTTTTTTATTTTTTTAAATTTTTTATTACAAAGGGTATTACATATGTGTCCATTTTTCCCCCTGCCCTAGACAGTCCCCTAGCCTCCCCTATCCCCCAGTGTCTTATGTCCATTGGTTATGCTTATATGCATGCATACAAGTCCTTTGGTTGATCTCTTACTCCATGCGCTGTTGGTTCTCCAGGTGCCTCGCTACCGTGTGTGCCCCAGGAGGCCCCACACTGGCTTCCTTAACTGTTGTGTTAGTTTCAGGTCACCTCTCACCTCCCTCTGGTCACTGTCCCTGGTGACAGTCATACAAGCAAACCTCTTCCTCCCTAATGACCTATGATGTTATCTTTTCATGTATATGCTGTTTATATAGTTTTATTTTTTAAAAATATATATTTTATTGTTTTCGGAGAGGAAGGGAGAGGGAGAGAGATAGAAACATCAGTGATGAGAGAATCATTGATTGGCTTCCTCCTGCATGCCCCCTCCTGGAGATGGACCCCATAACTGGGATGTGCCCTTGACTGGAATCAAACCCGGGACCCTTCAGTCTGCAGGCCAACACTCTATCCACTGAATCAAATCGGCCAGAGCTCTTTATGTTGGGTATTTTCTGCTAACTTGTCTTCCAAATTACTGAATTGATTCTCTGCGTCATCTAATCTGCTGTCAATTCCATCTCATCTTCATTTCAGTATTATACACTTCATTTCTGTTTGGTTCAGGTATGGCACATGAAATGAGGGGGGCAGTGTCTCAGAGAATCAACAGGGTGGTGCTAGAACTGTGTTAGCCAGGTTAAAGGAGACTCAGATTTGGTGCTCACTTTGGCCTGCAGCCTGTGTGTATGGGAGAGCTCAACAAAGGAACAATGGCATTTTCAGGCGCACTTTAGTCCTGGAGAGATGCCCCTCCAGCCCTAGCCCCGATACCAGACAATTTGGCTCCTACCCAGATGCCACTGATGATTTTTGAACTGTTATTTCTTCTCTGGAGCCTAGGGTGAGTGTGAGTGAGTGAGTCTGTGTCCTTAGGACCTTTTAAAAAGATGCCTGGGTCTATAGCAGCCTTTTGTTTCATTCAGACTGAGTCCTGGCTGATTTTCACGGCCAGATGTTGTGGAGTCTCTTCTTCCTGGCACTGGTGTTTTCTGAGCTGGGGAGTCCAGTGTTGGGCTGGGAACCTCACTCCTCAAGGGGTATCTCCACAGCTGAGGTATTCCTCCTGATTTTTAACCACCACATGTGGGTGTGGAACCACCCCTTTCGCATGTCTGCCTCTCCTATAGTCTTTTTATTTTTTTTATTGATTTCATAGAGAAAAGGAAAAGGAGAGAGAGATAGAAACAACAATGATGAGAGGGAATCATTGATCAGCTGCCTCCTGCACACCCCACACTGGGGATTGAGCCCACAACCCAGGTATGTGTCCTGACTGGTAATTGAACCATGACTTCCTCATTCATAGGTCAATACTCAATCACTGAGCCATGCTGGCAGGGCCTAATAGTCTTTATTATTATTATTATTATTTTAATTGTTTCCCCTTTATTGAATAAGATATTACAAATGTGTCCTTATCCCCCCAATGTCCCCTTATCCCCCCAATCCTCCCCTCACCCTCCCCCCCTGTTGTCCACATCCATTCTCCCCTGCTTTCCCTTTGAGTTTTGAGCACCTGATCAATGCTTCTCTGTCTCTACATCTATTTTTTTTCATCGGTTTACATTATTCATTATAATCCACAAATGAGTGAGAGCATGTGATATTTATCTTTCTCTGACTGACTTATTTCACTTAGCATAATGGTCTCCAGCTCCATCCATGGTGTTGAAAATGGTAGGAGTTCCTTCCTTTTTACAGCTGCATAGTATTCCACTGCGTAGATGTGCCAAAGTTTTTTAATCCATTCATCTGCTGATGAGCACTTAGGCTGATTCTAAATCTTAGCTATTGTAAATTGTGCTGCTATGAACATAACAAATG
>NW_006296063.1:198597-203564 GCF_000327345.1 Myotis davidii
GGGCTCCGCTGATCCCGCGCCGGGAGGCCTCTGGCTCCGCTAATCCTGGGGTACTGAGGCCTCGCGGCTCTGCTGATCCCGGGGCCGGAATTCTGTTCATCTAGTCTTCAGGTGATTCTTAAAGGTAGTTGTTCTATAATTTAATTGTAATTTTGATGTGGTCTTGAGATGAGACAAGCACAGCCTTTACGTACTTCACAGTTTTGACCAGTAGTCTTTGACATGATCCGATTTTATTTTTAAAAGATCAGGCTGACTTCTGGGTTGGAAATGGAGTATAGGGGAAGAAGAATGGAAGTCATAAGAATGATACAAAATATGATAAGGCTTGGATTAGGATTGTAGTATGGAGATATAAATACAAAAAATTGGAGGTAGAGCCCAAATTCCTTGCTGATGCATTGGAAATGTGTGGGATAAAGGAGGGAAACTCAAGAAAAATGCTATCTTTTATGTCTGAGCAGCTCAAATGTCACTAACCAACTTGAGCAAAACTAGGACAGTGTGGATTGGTGAGTGTGTGTGTGAGCACAGTTGGAGGGCTAAATCAAGGGCTCTGTTTAGGCCATGTTAATATTGTGATGACATTGTAACATACATCCGATTACCTTACAAGAGAGACCTCTGCCAGACCACTTCTTTTCAAATCATTTCCTTACCAGGTGGCTTCAAATCCTTTTTAGTACTGACTGGGTTCAAGTCTCCCAGAACCTTTTTTAAGTCATGTACAGCTTTTAGGCTCATTTTTTTTATATAAATAGTGATAATAGTACCTCCTTTTAGGATTGTTGCAAAGAGAAATTAAGACAGCTCCTCATGTATGGTAAGCACTTAGTAAATGTGAGAGCTATTACATTTATCATGATCATCATTATTATCATCATAATTATTGTTATTAGGATCCAAAGAATGCAAAAGACTTGCTTTACTTATTCTGTCTGATTTAAAATGTGTGCTTTAGCTGATTACATTTCAGAAATGGTGAAGGACCCCTTTACATTCATTCTTAGAGCAGTAATATATGTCACCATTTTTCCAAATTTAAGATGGTAAGAAAAGTGATAGAGACAAAACAAGCAAAGGAAGTGGCTTGGTCTGATTGACCCATTCATCATTTCTCTCTGGCAGATCTCTGGAAACTGAGCTCTCACATATGAATACAGTCACCCCCAGATATTACTTCTTACTCTGAAAAGAAGCAAAATCTCATTTGGCACACTACCCTCACCCTAGTCTCCCTCATGTAACAAGGGTCTCTGTTTGTGACCTACTGCAGTTCTTCTCTGGGTTTCTAGGGTATTTGTTCCATATTAGTGGTCATTTTGGAGAACAGAGGGCTTTTTGGAGGAAGGTTTTTTTCATAGTGTGGCTGTGTGGAAGTGATAATAGCAGTAAACTCAGACTTTAACTTTGAAATGGATCTCCTTTGACCCTGGATCTACTAGTTGTGCATCTTAGGCCAAAGCATTATTTCTCTGTAACTTTCAGTTTCCCATCTATAAAATCCAGTGCCTTTCTACATTGCTAAGCAGATTAATTGTGACATTGAATATGAGGTTGCTTTTGAATTTACTACATGCTATACAAATGTGTCAGGTATTTTTATTCTATAAGTACATTTTAAGTATCTAAAATGTCTTTTTTTTCTGTAGGAACGTTTAACTATAGAGAATACCGGTCAAGACACTAAGAGTGTAGAACTCTCAGATGAGGAAAATTCAATGAAGTAAGTAATGGAGACCTGGAACACACATATTAAACCAAACTAAAACAAGAGAAATAACATCATCAAATATTTTTCATCAAAATTAAAACAAACCATTCAATACAGAAGAGCAATCTACTAATCTGAATATTTTCCCAGGTAATGGAATTAATATTTTCCCAACTGAATATAAATACAAATGATTGGATTGTTATTTTTTATTTTTTGTGACATTCAATGTTATATTAATTTCAGGTTTACAGCCTAGTGGTTAGATAATCATATACTTTACAAAGCTATTCCCCTAATATTTCAAGTACCCACTTGGCACCATACATAGGTATTCCAATAATATTTACTATATTTCTTATGCACATGTTATATCCCTGTGACTATTTTGTAACTGTGAATTTGTACTTATTAATTCCTTCACCTTTTTCACCCAGCCCCATAAAACCCCTCCCTTTGGAAGCCATTAGTTTATCGTCTGTATCCATGAGTCTGTTTTGTTTGTTCCTTTATTTTGTTTTATAGATTCTACATATCAGTGAGATCATATAATATTTGTCTTTCTCTGTCTGACTTATGTTACGTAGCATAATACCCTTTAGGTATATCCACGTTGGTTCCAATGGTAAGATTTCATTTTTTATAGCCAAGTAATATTTCTTGTATATATGTACCACTGCTTTTTTGTCCACTCATCTATTGATGGGCACTTGGGTTGTTTCCATAGCTTGGCTATTTTATTTTATTATTTATTTATTTAATATTTTTATTGATTTTAGAGACAGAAGAAGGGAGAGTGATAGAGAGATAGATACATCGATGACGAGAGAGAAACATTCATCAGCTGCCTCATGCACACCCCCTGCTGGGGATTGAGCTGGCAACCTGGGCATGTGCCCTGACTTGGAATCAAACCTGGTGACCTTTTGGTTCATAGGTCAATGCCTAACCACTGAGCAACACCGGCTGGGCATGGCTTGGCTATTTTAAATAACACTGTGATGAACATAGGGATGCATGTATTCTTTTTGATTTAGTGATTTAGGTTTCTTTAGATAAATACCCAGAAATGAAATTGCTGGTCATAAAGCAGTTCCATTTGTAATTGTTTGGTGAACCTCCATAATGTTTTCATAGTTGCTGCATCAATCTTCATTTCCAGTAACAGTGCATGACGGTTCCTTTTTCTCTACATTCTCACCGATACTTGTTTGTTGATTTATTGGTGACAACCATTCTGACAAGTGTGAAGAAATATCTCATTTTGGTTTTAATTTGCATTTCTCTGATGATTAGTGTGACATTGACCATCTTTTCATATTTCTGCTGATTATCTGTATGTCCTCTTTGAAAAAGTGTCTATTCAGATCCTCTGCCCATTTTTATTTATTTATTTATTTAGTAGTTAGTTAATCCTCACTTGAGGATATTTTTCCACTGCTTTTTAGAGAAAGTGGAAGAGAGAGAGAAAGACAGAGAGAAATATGGATGTGAGAGAAACACATCGATTGGTTGCCTCCTTCACGAGCCTTGACTAGGACCCAGGCCAGTGAGGAACAATGTGAGAGAGACATTTACTGATGCCTCCTGCATGTACCCTGACCAGAGGTGGGGAGTGAACCCATAACCCAGGTATGTGTCCTTGACTGGGAATTGAACCCAAGATGCTTTGGTGCAAGGGCTGATGCTCTAATCACTGAGCCACACCAGTCAGGGCCTCTGCCCATTTTAAAATTGGATTGTATGCTTTATTTGATGTTGAGTTGTATGAGTTCTTTATAAATTTTGGATATTAACCCCTTATCACATGCATTATTGCCAAATATCTTCTCCCATTCAGTGGGTTGTCTTTTAGTTTGTTGATGGTTTCCTTTGCTGTGCAGAAACTTTTGCCCTGGCTTGCATGCTCAGTGGTTAGCACATTGGTTTGATAACTGAAGGGTCCCTGGGTTCGATTCTGTTCCAGGGCATGTACCTGGGTTTCGGTTCCTTGCCCTGGTTTGGGTGGGTGCGGGAAGCAACTAATTGATGTGGCTTTCTCACATCTGCCTCTCTCTCTCTTCTCTCTCCCTTCCCCCTCCCTTCCACTCTCTGTAATGTCACTGGAAGAAAAATCCTCCAGTGAGAAATAACAAAAACCAAAAAAACCCAAACTTTTAGTTTGATATAATCCCTTTATTCTTAATTTTGTTTTCCTTGCCTGGTTAATACATCAGAAAAAAATATATTTCTAAGCGAAATCTCAGAGATTTTACTACCTATCTTTTCTTCTAGGAGTTTTATGGTTCCAAGTTTTATATTTAAGTCTTTAATCTATTTTGTGTTTATTGTTGTATATGGTGTAAGAAGGTGGTTTAGTTTCACTTTTTTGCTTATCTGTCCAATTTTCCCAACACCATTTGTTGACTAGACTGTCTTTACCCCATTGTATATTTTTGCCTCATATATAATTGTTCATATTAGTGTGGGTTTATTTCTGGGCTCTATTCTGTTCCATTAATCTATGTGTCTTTTTATATTCCAGTATCATATTGGTTGTTTAAAAACTATTTTTATTTATTTCAGAGAGGAAGGGAGAGGGAGAGAGAGATAGAAACATCAATGATGAGAGAGAATCATTGATCGGCTGCCTCCCACCCGCTGCACACCAAAACAGATCCTGAAACCCAGGCATGCTCCCTGACCTGAAATTGAACCATGACCTCCTGGTTCATAGATTGACGCTCAACTACTGAGCCTCGCTTGCTGAGTAGTATCATACTGTTTTGATTTGATTATGATAGCCTTGTGTATAATTTGATATCAGGTAGTGTGATATCTCTAACTTTATTTTTCTGAAGTTTTCTATGACTATTTGGGGTCTTTTATAGTTCCATATAAATTTTTGGATTATTCTAGTTCTGTAACATACTCCTTTTGTATTTTGATAAGAATTGCATTGAATCTAGAGATTGCTTTGGATTGTATGGACATTTTAACTATGATAGTTCTTCCTGTCCTTGAGTACAGTATATCCTTCCATTTATTTGTACCTTCTCTTTCTTTCTTTGGTATCTTATAATTTTTTTGAGTATGGGTCTTTTACCTCCTTAGTCAAATTAATTCCTAGGTATTTTATTTTAATTTTTTATTACAAAGGGTATTACATATGTGTCCATTTTCCCCCCCGCCCTAGACAGTCCCCTAGCCTCTCCTGTCCCCCAGTGTCTTATGTCCATTGGTTATGCTTATATGCATGCATACAAGTCCTTTG
>NW_006296063.1:206144-219512 GCF_000327345.1 Myotis davidii
ATTTTATTTTTCTTGATGCAATTGTAAATGGGATAGTTTTCTTAGTTTCTCTTACTGATCATTTTTAGTGTATAAAAATGCAACAGATTTCCGAATATTTATTTTTGTATCCTGCTACTTTACTGAATTCATTTATCAGTTCCAGAGGTGTTTTGTTTTATTTCGTTTTTATTAATCCTCACCCAAGGATATTTTTCCATTGATTTTTAGGGAGAGTGGAAGAGAGAGAGGAAAGACAGAGAGAAACATTGATGTGAGAGAAACACATGGATTGGTTGCCTCCTGCACAAGCCCGGCCAGGGCCCAGGCCAGAGAGGAGCCCACAACTAAGGTACATGCCCTTGACCAGAATCGAACCTGGGACCCATTGATCCACAGACCGATGCTCTATCCACTAAGCCAAACTAGCCAGGGCAGACAGAGAAAGAATAAGACAGAAGAATGGATAGTAGTCTCAGAACTCTGCCTTTTATATTTCATTCTTACTTTCTGGTGCTGTATGATGTTTCAGCTTCATTTTGTACTGTCTCTGCCCCAGCCATGAAATTATTTGATTCTCTAAGCCTTAATCAAGGGAACCCTGGCTTCTTTAAGTGGAAATATTTAGAAACTAAGATCTGGGCACTACTTGTGCTCATTGTTACTGGTTTGTTATTGCTTCTAGGTGTTTTCAGAACTAGGAAACAAATACACATGCATGGACATGGGCATAAAGATCTATATCTATATTTATTTCCATATCTACTCATTTATATGTATATGTACCTTTGTGTATCTACACTAATAAAAGAGAAACATGGTAATTGGCATACGACCACTACCCTTCCCATTGGCTAATCAGCGAGATATGCAAATTAACTGGCAGAACAAGATGGCGGCCAGCAGCCAGGCAGCTTGAAACTAACATGAGGCTTGCTTACTTCAGTGACGGAGGAACCCAACGTTCCCCGCCTTACTTGCCGGCCTCTCAGCTGCACCTCTAAGTAACTATATGGGCTTCAGCCAGCCGGACCGCAACATTGTATCAAATACAGACAGTAAACTAAGGCCAGAAACCTGTTTTCAGCAGCCGAGGCCTCAGAGCTAAAGCTGGCCCAGAATAAAAAAAAGAAAAAAAGGAGCGGTTGGGAGCTTCAGTCTCAGCCTGAAAACAGCCCTCAGCCCCACAACCAGACTGGACAGACACCCCAGTGGGGACCCCCACCCTGATCCAGGACACCCTTCAGGGCAAACCAGCCGGCCCCACCCGTGCACCAGGCCTCTATTCTATATAGTAAAAGGGTAATATGCCTCCCAGCACTGGGATCGGTGGAGCCGCGAGCACTCCAGGCACCGGGATCAGCGTGACAGGGGGCAACGCCCAAACCCCCTGATCGCCCTGCAGCTCTATGGGCCCTGCTCTGTGTGTGCCGGGTAGAGCCCTAACCTCCCCATCTGCCCTGCCCTGAGTGTGACAGGTAGCGGTGCCCCAACTCCCCTATCGGCCCTACTCTGTGAGTGACAGGGGGAGCGCCCCAACCCCCTGATTGGCCCTGCTCTGTGCATGATGTGGGTGGCGCTGCAACCTCCCTATGGACCCTGCCTTGAGTGTGACAGGGGGCAGTGCCCCAACCCCCCAATTGGCCCTACCCTGAGCGTGACTGAGGGTGGCATCGCAACCTCCCAATCTGCCCTGCTCTGTGCATGACAGGGGAAGGCGCCCCAACTCCCCAATCGGCCCCGCTCTGAGCCCGACCAGGGGCTGCACCTAGGGATTGGGCTTGCCCTCTGCCACCTGGGAGCAGGCCTAAGCCAGCAGGTCGTTATCTCCCAAGGGGTCCCAGACTGCGAGAGGGCACAGGCCGGGCTGAGGGACCCCCCCCCCGGGCCTCTAGTTTATGTATATAAAATAATATAAAACATAAGTTCACATTGAGACCTCCTACTCTAAACCAGCGCCATAGGGTTCATTCTAGTCTTCCCATTTCCACTTCTGCAACACTTGTCAATAATCAGACCCATTGTCTTCAATATATTTACACATTTGTTCAAATCTAGAATGTACAGAGAGTAGTTTTAAGGTTGCTAATTCAAGATCATGGTGTAAAGCAAGCTTCTTCAAGTGAGTTCATATTGTTTATATATTAAGGCAAATATTAAATATAATGAAATGTACAGATCTTAAGTGTATCATTCCGTGTGAGCTTTGATGAATGCATGAACCCATGCAACCCACATTCCTATTAAGGCATATAATATTTTCAACATATTGGCAAGTATTTTGTGCCCCCTTTCCTGTTATCCTCCCACCTAGAGGCAACCTCTGTTCTGATAGTTTTCAGTATAGATTAAATTTTCCTTTACTAGAATGCCATAAAAGTAGAATCATGTAATATATACTCTGTTGAGTCTGCCCTCTTAAATTCAGCATAATGTTTCTGAGATTCATCACATCATATGTATCAGTTGTAAATTCCTTTTTTTTGTTGAGGAGCATTCTACTCTAGATATACCACAATTTGTAGGCTTTCTTTGTTGTTGTTAATCTCTTCCCACCCCCCCACCTCCCTGCTGAGATCTGACAGTCTGTTTCATGCTTCTTTTAATGGACATTTCTTACTAGTTTTTGGTTACTGCAAATAGAGCTGTAATATTCGTTTACAAGTCTTTTTATGGACACATACTTTCATTTTTTAATTATACATTAAAATTGACTTATTTTCTCGGGACATACATATATATGATTGGTTTGTTTGTTTTTTAGAGAGAGAGAGAAAAGGAGAGAGAGAGAAAATATTGATGTGAGAGAAACATCAATCGATTGCCTCTCACACATGCCAGGACTGGGGATTGAACTTGAAACCCTTTGGGTGTACAGCATAACACTCTAAGTAACTGAGCCACCTGGCTGAGGCCATCTCTGTGTGTTTAAAAAAATTCAGAGAATAAGGAAGAGGGATAGAGAGATAGAAACATCAATGATGAGAGAGCAACATTTTTCAGCTGCCTCCTGCTCTATCTCCTGCTGGGGATAGAGCCCGAAATCCAGTCATGTGCCCTGACCAGTAATCAAACCATGACCTCCTGGGCTCTGTGGTTTTTAACACATGCATAGATTTGCGTAACCATGATCATAGTCAAGATAAAGAAAAGGCCAAAACCGGTTTGGCTCAGTGGATAGAGCGTCGGCCTGCGGACTGAAAGGTCCCAGGTTCGATTCCGGCCAGGGGCATGTACCTGGGTTGCGGGCACATCCCCGGTGGGAGGTGTGCAGGAGGCAGCTGATAGGTGTTTCTCTCTCATCGATGTTTCTAACTCTCTATCCCTCTCCCTTCCTCTCTGTAAGAAATCAATAAAATATATTAAAAAAAAAGATAAAGAAAAGTTCCATCCCCCATCCCCTAAAAAACTTCCTTCTGCTGTTCCTTTAGAGTCACCCCTATTACTATCAACCACTGATTTTATTTTTCATTTCTATAGTTTTATCTTTTTGAGAATATCGTATCATTAGAATCCTACAGTATATAATCTTTAGAGATTAGCTTCTTTCCCTCAACATTAGTCTTTTGAGGTTAACTTGAGTTGTTGTATGCATCAATAATTTTTTATTGCCTAGTTGCATTTCATTGTATGGATGTACCATGGTTTATTTATTTACCTATTGAGGGGTAGATATCAGGGTTTTTGCTGGGTTTTGGCAGGTTTTAATAAAACTGCTGTATAAACATTTGTGTACAAGTTTTTGGTGGACATAAGACTTCATTTCACTTCTCTAGAGTATTGAATTATGGTTGCAATTTGCGTTCCCCTAATGACTAAAAATATTGAGCATATCTTCATAATTAAAATATGCAAATGTTTTTCCTATTTTGAAAACAATGCTGTTTGTTTTCTTATTATTGAGTTTTGAGAATTCTTTGAATATTCTGGATATAAGTCTTTTGTCAGAGTACTTTCTCTGTTTTTTAGCTTCTTTTTTCATTCTCTTAGCAGTGTCTTTTGTAGAACAAAAGTTTTTAATTTTGAAAAAGGATAATTTTACCATTTTTTTTCTTTGATGGATTATGCTTTTGGCGCCATGTCTAAGAACTCATTGCCAAACTGAAAGTCACATAGATTTTTCTTCTATTTTTTTCTAAACTTTTTATAGTTCTGGGTTTACATTTGTATTCGTGGCCCATTTGAACTCATACTTATATAAAATGTGATGTTGAAGTTCATATTTTTTGACACATGAAACCATTTGTTGAAATATAATCACGCCCTTCTCCTGCTCAAAAGCTTTCAGTGGTTTCCACTTGCTTTTAGAATAAAATCCAAAATCCTTTTGTATGATCTGTAAAGCACACTGCTCTCATACCTACCTATTCCTCAAACCTCCCTTTTGTGCCACACTCCCTTTTATCTATTCTCTTCTGTGAATTTTCAAAACTGTTTTCCAACATGGAAGCATTGCATGTGCTTAGGTTTTGAACTTGAAATACTCTTCTACTAGTGTTGTCACGTGGTTGGCTTATAACACTCCCCTAGGTCCGTTTTTTGTTTTCTTCCTATGACACCTGCCCTTTTCCCCTTCAACATGCTTTTTACAATTTGTAAATGTAAGTTATCTTTTTTATTTTTTAAAATTTCTTTATTGATTAAGGTATTACGTATGTGTCCTTATCACCCCATTGCCTCCCCAACCCCCCACTCATGCCTTCACCCCCCTGATGTCTGTGTCCATTGGTTAGGCTTATATGCATGCATACAAGTTCTTTGGTTGATCTCTCCCCCTTACTCCCACCCTCCCTTACCTTCCCTCTGAGGTTTGACGGTCTGATCAATGCTTCTCGGTCTCTGGATTTAAGTTATCTTTGGACTCTTTGTTCATTTTTTGAATTCTCCACAAAACTGTAAACTTTATGAGGCTGGGTTTTCTGTCCAGCACTGTGCCTACCCTGATAAAACTTACTGCCTAATGTGATGTGCACAAGAAACCATAATGAAGTCACCATTCTGTAAATTCCATCTAAGCTCTTTTACTGTATCTTTGTTCCTGTTTTCTGCACTAAGATGTCCTTTCCACCTGTATTGTGTATGCTCAAATCCTCCTTGCCATCCAGAAACCAGTTTATTCCTTCTCTTTGCAGAAGTTCTTCCTGCCACGTGGCTTGAAAAAGCTCTCTCTTCACTGTCTCCTTTCCTATTGACACTGTTCACTTTTCCTAGAGATCACAGAGACAGACTTGGCACTTCTAGATAACCCAAAGCTCCAAGAGGGAAATACCCAAATTGCATTCAGCTTGCGTCTCCCTCAGTACAGAGAGTAGCTCATGTTATTTAATTAACTCATTTTAGCCATGTGTCCACCTTGCCACTCTAAACTAAGGGGGCTGATTTGAAGAATGAAAAATAAAAATAAACTAAATTTAAAGTCATATATCATATTTACACAGCCAACATTTAGGCTATCAGTGTTTTAATGTTCAGCAAAGAAACATAAAAAGTTGTTTTTTCTTTTAACATATACTAGGACTAGACTGATTTCTGTTGTTTCATTTCCCCAATTGGCTCAGAAATAGTCCAATGAAAGTGACAGAAAAAGCACATAGAATGTCATCTTCAAGAAATGGTTGAGAGAGTGGATTATAAATTAGGAAGATTGAGATGCCAAATAAAGCATGGGCTGTTTGGCAAAACCTTACCATGAATATATGTTCCCAGGCCAGGCCCTCTAAACCACTGGCTGTATTTAAAAGAAATTGGTCCTGCTCTCTTTTGTGATGTGAAAATGTTGTATGTGTTTCCTTCCTTTGAAGTGCCATGTCGTTGAACAATGATGAACTTCATAAAAAATTTTCAGACCTTTCACACTGGAAGAAATATTTGACAATAGAGGTAGATATGAAAATAATAATGTATGCAAATAAATATGGTACTAGATAAGTTATAAAAACACATCTTAATTGGCAGTTCTAGGTCTATAAAGACTTCTCTTGGAGCAGGAAATGGATCCCCATACATAGAACATCTTATCCTCTGCTGGAAAGCTTGGCTTACAAGGCTTTCTAGCTAGTGGGAACAGAGTGAACTCTTTTTATACCTTACCACACAGTGTTGGTCTTAGTATAGTTTCTTGTCTGATTTATGAATCTCTCCTGGAATGAATTTTCCACAAATATATGATGGGGAACTGTGTAGCCTTGATATTCATTCTGCCTATGAATGTCTTTAGTGTTAGCGGCTGGCATCCAGGCTAGGATCCAGGTATGTTCCAGTTACTCACCAACCAACACTATATGCTGCCTTCTTTACTTTTGAAAAAGGGGGAGACCACAGAACATGAATCAGATTCAAAAGGTGATTTTTTTTGTGTTTCATATTTCTCTACTGTTCAGAAGAGGCCAATAATAGCAATATCCTTTTCAACTTGATAAAACCTTGAAAACAATTTTTTGGTTATTGATGACCTACCATATTTTCATAGCAAAGGGGTTTTGTTTATTTGTTTGTCTACTTTGTCTTTATTCTTTGATATCAGGGCACTGCTTATCATAGTTACTTGCCCTTCAAGACACAGGACATCAGACTAGGATTTTTACCATGTTGATAATTTGTATGTACTTTCTAAGTTTTATGAATATTAGACATTTCATATTTTTCCTAGTGAGGAAATACCACTGAGTAATGTTAGATGTTTTCGTTTTTTGATGTGTTTATGGAAAATTGGTGTGGCCAAAAAAAAGCATATTCGAGTAGTTCAAACAGGCCCTTTAGAGGCAGGGATGTTTTCTATGAAATGGATCGAGTAAGCCTTTGGTGGATCTTTTCCCATTTGGACTCCGTCTTTTGTAAAACACCGAAATATATGAGGATTGGAGCATTTGAGTTTCATTCCTTTTTAATTGCGTATTAGTAATGGTTGGATGCAAGTCTGTTAACACATAACTAACACAGGGATTGGGTTTCTTAGCTATGGGATTAAAGTAATTACCAATCAGGTAATTTTTTAAAGGGATCCCCTATTTTAAATAGTTGAAGCTCAATGTTTTTTTAAATTTTCATATTAAAATTCTAAAATTATCTGAACTATTCTGTATGATACAGTTTAGTTATATATAAGCTTAGATGTATAAGCTTCAGATATATCAGTTATATATCAACTATATATCAGCCCACACAAAGAATATGATTTTAAGTGCCAGAAGAATCTATTTCCCTTCACCTTTAAAAAAATAGTCATGGGGATGTAAAGTACAGCATAGGAAATATAGTCAGTAATATTGTAATACCTATGTACAATGCCAGGTTGGTACTAGACTTATCAGGAGTATCACTTCATATGTTATATAATTGTCTAACCACTATGCTGTACACCTAAAAGTAACATAATATTGACTGTCAACTCTAATGGAAAGAAAATCTATGTCTATGGCTTAAACAGAAGAAGGGAAGATGCCATTGGTATATTTGGCTTACAGACCCTAAGTCATCCTCTTATGGACATCAGTCCTTTTGGCCAGGGAGCAGTAGTGCTCAGAGTAGGGAATCTGTGAGCAAAGAGTCAAGTATTTCCCAAGTCATTTTATTTCATTTCCTGCCGACCTCACGGCCCTTGTGTGCACATGCACACACATACGCATGCCTCAAACATTTCACTGTATCCTTTTGGCCCTGGAGTAATGGGTCAGAAAATGTATACTCTTTCTGACAGAATTTTCACTTAAAATTGGCCAAGGCCTTCACTATAGGATAGTCAGTGGTATAAATTCCTCTATTGGAGAAGACTGGTAGATTCAAATACCATACTCCTCTCATTCAGAATATCTGAATGAAATATACTGTGTCCCTCCCATCAAAAAAAGAAAAAAAACACCTTTTGAGACTAAAAATGATCCTTTAAGACAAAAATATTTCTGGAAATAGTCACTCAGAAAGTTTCCATATTCATGTGCTAAATATTTTTTAAGGTGAGGGCTGTGGTCTCTTATTAACAGGAAAATATGATCTTGAACAATTTCAGGTTCATTAAGATCTTTCCCAGATGAAAATAGACTGGGCTTCTTGGGTGGGATTCTGAGTTTTCCATTGACTTCTATAGTCACTGGGAGAAAAATATTTTATCTGCTTGTATTTTTTTTTTCAAATTTTGATATGTATCTTTATTCATAGTCTTTCATTTGAGAGAGGTGATTCTGAATTCAGGTAAATTCACTAAAAACAAATTATTGAGAAGCTTTTTGCCAAATGATCAATTTGTCCAGTGGCCAAATTGCCAAAAATCAATTTATCCAAGACAAATCCATTGAAATGATGAATTTATAACATTTACCCAAATTTATTAATTCATGTCTTGCCCTAGCCGATTTGGCTCAGTGAATAGAGTGTTGGCCTGCAGACTGAAGGGTCCTGGATATGATTCCAGTCAAGGGCATGTACCTCAGTAGCAGGCTCCTCCATGGGTTAGGCCCTGATTAGGGTGCATGCAGTAGTCAACCAATCGATGTGTTTCTCTCACATCGATATTTCTCTCTGTCTTTCCCTCTCTCTCTTCCACTCTCTGCAAAAATTAATGGAAAAATAAAAATCATGTCTTAAGAAATACTCTTCTTGAATATACATAATCATTATTATGAAAGGGACCAGGTAGTAAACATTTTAGACATTATAGGCTACATAAGGTCTCTATAACATATTATTTGTTTGTTTGACAACCTTTTAAAAATTAAAAATTTTTACTTCATATCAGAAACAGGCTGCTGCTAATTTTGGCTCACAGGCTGTATTTTGGACCTCTTATATATTCAAATAATTTTTATCTTTTCATATGAATATAGTATTCTTAATTGTATGTAAGGACTAATTCTTAAATATAGTCAATGAATATATCCTTGCTATCAGCATTTTAAGGAATGTTTAATTTGTTAAAAGTTAAACATCACAGAATGGTTTAATATTCTTTTTTTGTATTTTTTCTTTAGTGATTAAGGTATTACATATGTATCCTTATTGCCCCATTGCTCCCCCACCCCCGACTCATGCCCTTACCCCCCTGTTGTCTGTGTCCATTGGTTAGGCTTATATTCATGCATACAAGTCCTTTGGTTGATCTTTCCCTCTTACCCCCACCCTCCCGTACCTCCCCTCTAGGTTTATGAACATAGGGTTTTATATATCCTTTCTGATTGGTGTTTCTATTTTCTTGGGATATATTCCTAGAAGTGGGATCACCAGGTTAAATGATATTCTTTTAAAAAAAAATTTTGTTAATCCTCACCTGAGGATATTTTTCCATTGATTTTTAGGGAGAGTGGAAGAGGGAGGGAAAGACAGAGAAAAACATTGATGTGATAGAAACACATCCATTGATTGCCTCCTGCATGAGCCCTGACCAGTGCCGGGGCTGGGGAGGAGCCCTCAACCAAGGTATGTGCCCTTGACTGGAATCAAACCCGGACCCTTTGGTCTGCTGGCCGACGCTCTATCCACTGATCCAAACTGGCTAGGGCTGGTTTAACATGAATAGCAAGAATATTCTAGGATTTCATATATTTTTTTAGTTTATGATAATATAATATTAATTCTTTTAAGAATTCATTTTCTATTTTTTTGATGATCTAGCTTTATTTTATATTTTATCATATAGACTCATTTGCCAAGTTTACCAGTTTTCCCCAAAATTTGTATCTTTTAATTGGTAAAATTTAGTGATTTATAGTAGATTGAAAGATTTTAACAGTTTTGAAGATACCTGGAATACTTTCTTGGCCAGGTTTCCTATTAGCATTTTAAGAAAGACTCTATGTAGGGAACTCCCTGGTCCCTAGTGCTGCAGCTGGATGGAACAGGGACAGAAGAGAATAATCTGTACTAGAGAAAAGAAATAGAGGAGAGCCAATATCCAGGCCAGCCTGATTTGGGTTGAGAGGGAACCTGGTGTACATAAGAGGAGATCAGGTGCCAAGTTGGTGCTTGAAGGTTTCAGAACCCTGAAATATTTTTTTTCTATTACAATTTTAAGCTCTGCCAAGCCAGTGTTCTTTAAATTTTTGAATAGAGTAAGCAGGTTTTAAAATACTATTTCTTTTTAAATTAAGTTTATTAGGGTGACATTGATAAATAACATTATATAAGTTTCAAGTGTACAATTCTAACATCCAAAATATATAAAGAACTCATACAACTCAACAACAAAACACAAAGAATCCTATTAAAAATGGACATAGGGCCCTAACCGGTTTGGCTCAGTGGATAGAGCATCAGCCTGCGGGCTGAAGGGTCCCAGGTTCGAGTCCAGTCAAGGGCATGTACCTTGGTTGCGGGCACATCCCTAGTAGGGAGTGTGCAAGAGGCAGCTGATCAATGTTTCTCTCTCATCGATGTTTCTCTCTATCCCTCTCCCTTCCTCTCTGTAAAAAGTGAATAAAATATATATATTTTTTAAACAATGGACATAGGACCTGAAAAGACGCTTTTCCCAAGAAGACATACAAATGGCAATACATATGCAATACACATCATCAGTATATTGCATTGTTTGCTCGTCACCCAAAGTCTTAGTCTACCTCTTCACCATAAACTTGAACTCCTTTACCCTCTTCATCCTTCTACCCCCTCTACCCACTTCCATTCTGGTAACCACCCTTCTGTTTGTCTGTGTCTATGTGTTTGTTCCATTTGTTGTTTTTTGTTTTATAGTCCACATATGAGTGAAATTATATGGTTCTTGTCCTTTTCTTACAAAAGTTATATGCCTTGGGTGTGTCTGCTCACCATGACCTTCCAAGTTAGGAATTTATGATCAAATCATCTTGTGAGGTTACTTTCTATAGAACCACTTTTCATCCATAATTGTTTGTTTCATTGGCCATTCAGCCAAATGGTCTACTGGCAAGTTTGCTTTTGGCAAATTTGATGTTAATAAATTGACTTAGTGAATTGGCCTGCTTTCATTCTAAAAGTCTAAGGCTTTTCAAAAATGAAGCTAAGAAGGATCCAGTAGTGGGACAAGTTTACATTCTTTCTGTAAAGAATGGAGAGCATAGTAATGTGTAACATAGTACTTCATGGGATTGGTAATAGCTCATATTTATTTGCAGTTCATTCTGTGTAAGATGTTCATAGGTTAGCTTGTGGTATGACTTTGAAGGAATGATTTTAACATGTTAAAAAAACAAAATTCAGCCCAGTAAAATTTTAAGATATGTTTTATTGATTTCAGAGAGGAAGGGAGTGGGAGATAGAGATAGAAACATCAATGAGAGAGTAATATCAATTGGCTGCCTCCTGCACACCTCATACAAGGGATTGAACCCTCATTCGGGGCATGTGCCCTGACCTGGAATGGAACTGGTGACCTTCTGGTGCATGGAACAATGCTCAACCAACTAAGCCACATTGGCCAGGCCAACCCAGTAAAATTGAAAAACTAAATGGCTTTAATTAAATGATTCATGAATCTAGCAGCCTCCCATTTAGCAACTAGGAAGGGCACTGGGAAGGGTTGATTAAATAGACAGTTTTTATAGAAAGAAGGGTATATAGTAAGGAGATATGCACAAAAGAAAATAAAGCAATATTTTTGGGCCAGAACACTTTTTCTTTGGAGGAAGAGAATGGGAAGTGTTTTTATCATGCAGATTGCCTCTTCCTTCTATGGGGGTTGGAGAGAGGGCTTGTGTGACACAATACTAGTGATTGAGCAGAAATTTCCATACTGGTTGACTAAGATTATATTTCTGAGAGAGGTTGAAATTGCAATTAGATCAGGTATTAAATTTAGGTGCTGTGTCATGGGCTTTTAGCTTAGTGACACCATTTGGGGCCTGTAGTTTTCCATAAATAGGAGGGATTAGTTTGTAGATTTATTTAGGGGGTATTTACTAACATTAGCCATATAACACTCATCTTCCCACCCCCAACCCTGCCCAAAGGAAAATATTGATGTCTAGGTGATCTTTAACAATAGTAATTCTTGATCCCCAGTCTGCTTATCTCTATACCAGAGTC
The DNA here is from genome assembly GCF_000327345.1 of Myotis davidii. Classification (NCBI taxonomy): domain Eukaryota; kingdom Metazoa; phylum Chordata; class Mammalia; order Chiroptera; family Vespertilionidae; genus Myotis; species Myotis davidii. The sequence goes on from NW_006296063.1 coordinate 218,115, forward strand.
TACTGCTTGGCTTTGAAGGAACAGGGAAATGATAGTGCATTCAGAATTCATCTTTGAGGAACACATTTTATAAGAGGGATAATTAAAATCACAAAAGAACCATTTAAAAGAAAGTTACAGTATTATATATCCCTAATCATATATTTAAGTGGAGAAGATACTTAGAGGAATGGAGCTATCAATGGGAGAGTGGTTAATGAGGGCACTTGAGATGATCACGTTGGACTTTACAGATAACAAAGCACTTTTTCCAAATACTATTTTATCTTTACAATAACCTTGCAAGGTTCTTTTATTATGAATCATATACTATGAGTCTCACTTTAAACACTAGGAAACTTGGGCTCAAGGAAGCTAACAGACTTGTTTATATCTCACACCTAGGAAGTGTCAGAACTGAGGTTTGAACCCAAGTCTGTGTGACCTCAAATCCTGTCCACTTTTCATGGCAGATCTGTGATGCTGAACGCCATGGTGGAGGATGGGGAAAATAGAGACTATTTTAGGTGTGATCCCTAGGGAACCACTTAAGAGCATAGTGATTCTTGGGGAAATGTATGCTCTGGAGATAATAGTACCAATCTTATCAGATATGGCTGAGATGCAGTTGGTCCTGGAAAAAAGAAGATGCCCAAGATTATGTTTTGGATGGGGTGGTAGTGAGCTTCCTCTGTGAGTTTGCATACTAGCTTTGATTAATCTTAAAAATTAGTTCCTTCTCTGGGGGGTAGGGGAGGCCAGGGGATTGTCAAGGGTGGGGGGCGGGGAGGAAGGAGACATATGTAATACCCTTTGTAATACTTTAAGCAATAACACTGAAAAAAAAACCTAAAAACAAACAAACAAAAAAATTAGGTCCTTGCCCAGCCAGTGTGTCTCAGTGGTTGAGCGTCAATCCATGAACCAAGAGTTCACTGGTTCAATTCCTGGTCAGGGCACATGCCTGGGTTGATGGCTTGATCCCCAGTAGGGGGGCAGTGCAGGAGGCAGCCACTCAATGTTGTTTTTCTCTCTCATCGATGTTTCTAGCTCTGTATTCCTCCCCCTTCCTATCTCTCTCTCTAAAGATCAATAAAAACATTTTTTAAATTGTCTGCATTTATAAAAAAAATTAGCTCTTAACTTTTGCAACTAAGAAGGGATATCTGCTTTTCCTTTTTCCCATTACTTCAGATTAAAACATCTCAGCTGTAAGCTAAATAAGGGGAGTTATTTAGGATTATTTTTTAATGTCATCAGTTTTCTGACTCTGTCACAAATGTTTAAATTTTTTAAGTCTTTTTCATATTTACAGTTTCAGTTATGTAGCAAGTAGAAGTAGATGCTGTTTTCAGCCAAGAACAACCTTCTACTAAAGTAATTCAGCAGCATTGAATACTTTACCAATGCATATCAAAT
>NW_006296063.1:219565-222395 GCF_000327345.1 Myotis davidii
AAAAACACTAAGAGCCTAATTGAAAAACAACATTTTGAGCTTTTACATAATGAAATAGAGGAACTTTCCTTTGTAAAATTAAAAGGTGTTCTTTTCATGTAAATACAACTAGCACAAAGTTCTTTGATTATTTTCTTTCTTTTTGAAAATTAATTGATAAAATTTGGAAAAAGAAAGTTTTGTTTGTATCTGTCCCTAACCAAAGGCCAGCAATGAATTTGACTGCAAATCCTGTTGTACTTCATATCTTTGGCCTGAATTTAATGTATACAGGCACAGACTAGTAAGATGCAAAATACTCATTAAGATTTTCATTAACAATGTATGTGTTTATCTGTTATTTGTATATTATGACTATAAGTCAAATATTTTTTCATCTACATTGACTTATAGAGAAGCATGACATGCAAATTTACAGAGGAATTTAGAAAATTTTGCTTTCTTTTATTTTACGTTCTTGATATCCAAGCCAGTGGACTTAAGCATAACCTAGTTGTCAAACAGTTGTTTGTTATCAAAGCCAGTATCTTGTCCAGTACAACTCACTGCATCTTTGATATAGCACTGTCAAATAGAACCTTCTGAGATGACATAAATCCTTTTAATATACTCTAATACAGTAAACACTAGCCACAAGTAGCTGCATAAAACTTAGAATGTGGCTGAAGAACTAAATTTTATAATTTATTTAATTTTGATTTTAATTTAGCTACATGTGGTTGGTGGCTACCATGTTGGACATTCAATCACTTGCTACCTATCTCAGGTATAGATAGTTACTATTTAGAAGCTCAGGTAGAGTCATTTAATTGTTTTTAAGGAACAGGTAGAAGCCTCATCTTTCCTTGAAAATAATTGTGTCAAGCCAAAAAGAGCTGGGACGAGGGATGTGCAAATATTTTGACTGAATGGACTGGGCAGTATATTTATTCCTTTATTCACTCAGCAAATATTCATGAAGCACCTAGTAAGTTCTTTTCATTGTGTGAGGTGCCGGGAATACAAAGGGTTCAAAGCATGTGCACTGCCTTTAGGAAATTCACCAGGTAGAAAAGGTGGACAAAAAGTAATAATAAAATTTCATACACAAGAAAGGAAAGTTGAAAAAGAGGGAAAAGTCAAAGAGCAGGTCTGTTATTACCTTCTTGATCTTTACCAAGATAAGAGACATTGGAGGGAGAGTTAATTGGGCTATGTTGAATTGAAATATCATTTATACATCCAGACTGCATGTTCTAAAGCAGCGGTTCTCAACCTGTGGGTTGAGACCCCTTTGGCAGTCAAACAACCCTTTCACAAGGGGTCGCTTAAGACCATCCTGCATATCATATATTTATATTATGATTCATAATGGTAGCAACATTACAGTTATGAAGTAGCAACGAAAATAACTTTATGATTGGGTCACAACATGAGGAACTGTATTTAAAGGGCCAGAAGGTTGAAAAACACTGTAAAGGCAGTTGGATATATGGGCCTAGCTCAAGGAGAGATCTTGAGCTAGAGATATGAGTCATCCCTAGTTGAAGCCAAGAGATAAAGTATGGTGTCAACCTAAGAATGTCCAAACTTGTAGACAATTTTTATGAGTTTGTTTGAGCCAAGCAGAGAATACATCTGGACAAAAGATCTCAACAGTCTGAGAAAAATACTTCTGAGAATGACAGTTTGCAGTTTCTTTTAATTTGGAATTAAGGAGGGAACATAAGGAAGATTACATGATGGCGAGAGAAAGAAAGGTGGAATTTATATTATAGAATAGTTAGCAAGATTATGTGCTTTCCCCAGGGTGGTTATAGTTCAAGGTGTCTAAAAAAGGAGCACTTGAAAAGTGTGTTAACCCACATGCAGGGAAACAACGAACAGGGCCTGCTTAAGACAAAGATAATCTTTTTACTAAAGAAGTTATATGCCTGGAGCATGACTACCCACCATGACCTGCCCAATTAGTAATGTATGATTAGATCACCATGTGAGGTTACTGTGGGTTAGATTTATTATACCACCCTTTTTGTCCACAATGGTCTGCAAGGGAGATACTATAAAGAACAGAAAGTGAGGAACAAAACTTGAAGAAGTATCAGCACTTACTAAGTAACACTAAATGTTCTGTTAAACTAAGCAGGTTTATAAATTAAGTCAAAGACTGAAAAATTTTTAAATATAGATGATGATCTTTTAGTAATTTCATTTTTTAAAAAATATATTTTTATTGATTGGAGAGAAGAAGGGAGAGAGAGAGAAACATTAATGAAGAGAGAGAATCATTGATTGACTGCCTCCTGCAGGTCCCCTACTGAGGACCAATCCTGCAACCTGGGAGTGTGCCCAGACATGGAATTGAATGGTGAACTTGATAGGTCAACGTTCAACCACTGAGTCACACCAGCTGGGCGAATTCGGGTCTCGACTCTCAGGAGCATCAACCAGTCATAGCCAGGGAGCACCTGTTCTGTCTTCTGAAATAATGCTTTTTTTGCAGGGACCCCGTACCTCCCAAAAGGGGACAAGGCAGAGGCTGAGTCCTCATTACGCCTTGTCTACAGGGTGCCCAGGGCAGAGCTGTGGTGAGATCTTCTGTGCTGCCTGGAGAACAAAGGAACGGAGCGCAGAGGGGACCTGCCATCCCAGGGGGCTGTGATACCCAGTAATAGCATCTGATCACTGGCCTACCTTGGGGACCTGGCTTCCTTATAACCATGCACGCATCTGTCTCTAAGGGGCGTCCTTGTGCTCAGGTCATCAGACATGAGGGACTGGGGTTGGAATGTGGCTTGCAGCTGAGTAGACTGTCCCTCCAGCTGACCCAGGGGTTGGGGCCTGAAGGTCA
>NW_006296063.1:222806-223945 GCF_000327345.1 Myotis davidii
AGCTCTGCTGATCCCAGTTCTGGGAGGCCTTGCTGCTCCAGTGATCCCGGTGCTGGGAGGCTGCGCTGCTCCGCTGATCCTGGTGCTAGGAGGCTCCACTGATCCTGATGCCAGGAGGCATATTAACCTTTTACTGTATAGGATAGAGGCCTGGTGCACGGGTTGGGGCCGGCTGGTTTGCCCTGAAGGGGGTCCTGGATCAGGGTGGGGGTCCCGCTTGGGTGCCTGGCCAGCCTGGATGAGGGGCTGATGGCTGTTTGCAGCTGGTCACGCCCCCCAGGGTGGGGGTCCCCACTGGGGTGCCTGGCCAGTCTGGGTGAGGGGCTGAGGGCTGTTTTCAGACTGGCGAGTGACTGAAGCTCCCAACCTCTCCTTTTTTTCTTTTTTTTTCATTCTGGGATTTATTTACCTTCTATGGCTGTTACTGGAACTGAGAGCCGGCTTTAGCTCTGAGGCTTGGCTCCAGCTCTAAGACCTCGACTGCTGAAAGCAGGTATCTGGGTTTGTTTGTTTGGCTTCTATAATTGAAACACTGTTGAAACTTCAGCTCAGCCGGCTGGCTGAAAGCATGGGGTTTGTTTAGCTTCTATAATTGCAACATTGTTTCTTAGAGTGCAAGCTCAGAGCCGGCAGCGGCAGGCAGGGAACCTTGGCTTCCTCCTTCACTGGAGCAAGCAAGCCTCCTGTTCGCTTCAGCTGCCTGGCTGCCGGCTGCCATCTTGGTTGGCAGTTAATTTGCATATCACCCTAATTAGCCAATGGGAAGCGTGTCAGCAGTACGGTTAATTACCATGTTTGTCTATTATTATATAGGACTAGAGGCCCAGTGCACAAAAATTTGTGCACTCGGGGGGTAGGGGGGTCCCTCAGCCTGACCTATGCCCTCTTGCAGTCTGGGACCCCTCAGGGGGTGACCACCTGCTGGCTTAGGCCCTCTCCCCTGGGGATTGGCCTAAGATGTCAATCAGACATTCCTCTGGCATCCCGGCAGCCCTTGGGGGATGCCCACTTACCAGCGGGGAGCAGGCCTAAACTGCAGTCAGACATCCTTAGTGCTGCTGAGGAGGCAGGCGAGGCTCCCACCACCACCTCTGTACTGGCAGTCTTCAGCCTGGCTTGTGGCTCAGCAGAGCTCCTCC
>NW_006296063.1:224406-238541 GCF_000327345.1 Myotis davidii
GCCGGCAGCGGCAGGCGGGGAACCTTGGCTTCCTCCATCACTGGAGCAAACAAGCCTCCTGTTCGCTTCAGCTGCCTGGCTGCCGGCCACCATCTTGGTTGGCAGTTAATTTGCATATCATGCTGATTATCCAATGGGAAGGGTAGGGAAGTTACGGTTAATTACCATGTTTCTCTATTATTAAATAGGATGATGTAGGGACAAATTTATAAGTAACTCTTTTTATGTCTATGTTACTTGGTGTTGAATGTCAAACTGGAAATAAATATTAGACATTTTATAGTACCAACATACACACACATGAATGAATTAACTTATTAACTACTGTTTTATGATATTTAAGTCAATACTTCCTAAATGTTGTATATTTTATTATATCCTATATATATTTTTGAAACTTAATTTCTTACCATTATAAATAAATGATATAAGTAAAACATTTCTCTCCATTGGATCAATATTCACTTTTTTAAATATAGTTTATTGAGTTTTTACAGAGAGGAAAGGAGAGAGATAGAGAGTTAGAAACATCGATGAGAGAGAAACATCGACCAGCTGCCTCCTGCACACTCCCCACTGGGGATGTGCCCGCAACCAAGGTACATGCCCTTGACCGGAATCGAACCTGGGACCTCTCAGTCTGCAGGCCGACGCTCTATCCACTGAGCCAAACCGGTTTCGGCTCAATATTTACTTTTGAAATCATGCAGAATGACCCAGTTATTTTGTTACTTTTGTATGTTCTGAATGAATTTGGAAGGTTTCACAGATACCAATTTGTCACTGTGTTACTACTCTGTCTTGTTTTTATTATATCTGTTATCAGACTCCAGTTTCCTATTTTGTGCAGTGATGGGAGTATTGGGGAGGAGAAATTTTCCCTTTTCCCATCTTAGTTCTTCTGTCTGGTTAAATAAATGAACTTACATAACACAGATTAAAAGGAGAAAATGACCAAATTAAATACATATGTAAGTATGGGAGGGGAGGGGAGTCTATAAGAATATGGGGCCTAAATACAAGTCAAGTAGTTGAGGCTTATATGCCATCGTAAGCTAAGGAAAAAGGGGGGAGTGTTTTGGTACTTTAAAGGGGAGGAAAGCAATTCACAGGGCGATTAAACATTAAAAGCAAATTTTTGGTAAACAAATGTTTGTTGGGCCATCATTAACAATGGGACACAGAGAGGGCTTTGATCAAAGGGGTTTTGCTGGGTTCTTCCCTGTCTGTCTACTTAGTTCATATTAAACTATGGTTACCTATGCTGGTAGTCCCCTTCCTGGAGCAGGTCCTAAATCTGAATTTTTTGAGGGAGTTAAGGGGAAGGTCAAAATTTTTCCCAAGTCTTTTGTTTCTTAAAAAATAATTTAATTTTCTTAGTTTTTACACAAAATTAATAGGATCATCCTGTATGGTTTGAAAAAGTGAATATTGATACAATGGACAGAAATGTTCCATTCTATTTTTCAGAGGACCCAGGAAAAATTCATTTTACTTATATCATTTATTTATAATGGGAGAAAATTAAGAGGAGTTTCAAAAATATATTTTGGATATCAAAATATGCATTAAGGAAGTACTGATATAAATAATATTCCAAAGAGGGATATTTTTGGGTTGCAAATCCTGTTTCCTTTCAGGGGCTTTTCACTCTTTGACCTGCCAAAGAAAAACTCTTAAACATAAAATATACATTTTCATAATTGTCAGTTATAAAATTTTAAGGCTTATAAAGTAATTTCAATATTAAAAACAAGATTATCATTCATTCCTCTTCTCTCTCCTCTCTCTCTCTCTCTCTCTCTCTCTTGCTTTCTCTCTTTCTTTCTTGTCCTTTACCTATTTGGTGAAAAGTAAGCTAGTATTTATAAAGGAAGATTTCATAAAGCTGCATTTTCACCTTGAGCATCAAAATTATAATATTGATAGAAATAAATTGTTAATGAGCCAGAGAATGGAGAGTTTCTCTAATTACAGGGAACAAAATTAAATTTGGCCTGAAGCATTTTTTTGAAATTTTAGTTGGTTTAAAAATTAAGAAAATTCACTGATACACCTTGGCTTTTTTTTTTAAGCTTGCTTTGCTCACCACTGTCAAAAAGAGGCATTGAGGCTTATACTAAACTTCATTCTAAAGAAGGTCCAGATGGTTTATCAGTATCGTAAAGGACAACTTTCTCTGTGGGAAAAGCAACACCTCAAAGATTGATGATGTTATGTATTAAGAAAAATAACCATTTAAGCAAAAATATTTGAACCTTATTGTAATTACAGAAAATTTTTATTTAAATGGCAAGTGAGGGGCAGGGTGGGCTGGAGGGGGTTAATGGGGGAAAGGGGGGGGACATGTGTAATACTTTCAACAATAAAGAATTATAAAAATAAAAAAAATAAATGGCAAGTGAGATGTACTTACCATCTCTCTTTTTACCTATTTATAGAAAAGTCCAAATGGAACCCCTGAAATCTGAACCTGCTCTTACCTCATGCGTACGTATATTGACAGCCAGAGACTTTTATTCCTATAATGTTGATTCTTTAGTTAATGTGTATGCCAATATGGGGGAGAAAAAAATAATTTTTACTCTACTCTTCTAGGTTCTTGGATGAAGTGTTCTTATATTAAAAGACAGATTAAGCCCTAGCTGGTTTTTCTCAGTGGATAGAGCGTAGGCCTGTGGACTGAAGGGTCCCAGGTTCATTTCCGATCAAGGGCACATGCTCCGGTTGTGGGCTTGATCCCCATTTGGGGGTATGCAGGAGGCAGCCGATCAATGATTCCCTCTCATCATTGATGTTTCTATCTCTTTCTCTCCCTTCCTCTCTGAAATCAATAAAAATATATATATTTTAAAAAGACCGATTAACAGGAGCAAAACCAGCACAAATTTCATAACATGAATGACTCCTGTATAAATGGGAGATACCCAGGAAAACCTAGTAACTTCTTGAAATGGCCCAAGCCACCACCTTAAATATCATCTTCAGCTAAAGACAAAAGATATTGAAGGTGGTTGGGAGGAGGCTAATTATGGGAAAAAGCACAGTGAACAAAGGTAAAATTGTTATTCATATTTAATTCCTTGACTTCTGCATGGATAAGAGTTTCTAGATATTTGGTTATCCTCTTCCTGTTACAGAGCAGGAGACACCCTTACAAATGGAGATTTCCCTTGTAAATGTTTCTTACAAAAGGGTAAACTTACACTCAGTTTTCAGAGCTTCATCTGTGTCTGCTGTTTCTTAAAAATAACCACCTTAAAATAATCTGCCAAAAGGGCGTATTTTGAGGTGACAAATTCTGCTTCCCTTCAACAATATATAAAGGTTGTAATTTCAAGAAATATCCCATATGAGCATAGCATGAGAGAGATGTTGCACAGCTGCCATTTTGTAGTCATTTCTTACTGGGAGCCAGAATGGCATGCTTGGAATGGTCCCTATAGTAGCCTTAAAACGGATTAAAATAAGCTTTATGCCAGACATTATTGTTCAAGGTCTTTTTGACTTGTGAGTGCAAAAATTACTGACCTGCCTGATGCATTAGACTATGTTAATAGACTCATGATACTATGTAATCCCGTAAGGGGCAGAATCCAGTCTTAATTAGCCTAGATCAGTGATGGCAAACCTTTTGAGCTCGGCATGACAGCATTTTGAAAAACCCTAACTTAACTCTGGTGCCGTGTCACATATAGAAATTTTTTGATATTTTCAACCATAGTAAAACAAAGATTTATATTTTTGATATTTATTTTATATATTTAAATGCCATTTAACAAAGAAAAATCAACCAAAAAAATGAGTTCGCATGTCACCTCTGACATGTGTGTCATAGGTTCGCCATCACTGAACTAGATTGTGCCCCATCCTCTTAAGCCATTGAGTTTATCATTCATTTATCCATTCACCAGACATTACTAGAGAATCTTATAAGGATACACATAGGTGTCCCCTTAATAATCTGAATCTAGATAAAATCAAACTGCAAGGGGAAAAAAAAGATACAGAAGAACAGAAAAAGCATCCTAAAAAGCCTTCCTAATGGATGGTCTTTCACCTTACTTGCCACTCTGTAAAGTGCATATAACATAGCTGCTAGGGTGGATCCTTGAAATGGTGACAGTAATCCAGAGGTAAAAGATGGCCTAGACATCAGAAGGTAAGATTTTGATTCCTGATTTTGCTTCTTACCAATTATGTGACCTGGGAAAAGTTATTTTATCATGGAGAGTCTCAGTTTTGTGGTCTGTAAAATGGAAGTTGTAATAATCTCTACCTCATATGGATGCAATCATGCTCAAAGGAACCTCATTTATTAGTATGTTGCCTGTATACATGAAATAAAATGAAGCTTCTGTGAGAGCAGGGACTGTTTGTTCATCAGCATATCTCCAAGTATCTTGAACAAGGCTTACCACACATAGTTGGCACTCATAAATTTATGTGCATAAATGAATATTAACTTTCAGCCCCAAACATCCACAAATAAAACAGACAAAATAAATGAAATAACAATTTTCAAAATAATGGATATCAGGCAACAAAGGATAGGGACTCTTAAGAGATGGGAAAGAATGAGGTGAGCCAATTGCCACAGCTTACTCCCTAGCGAGTTTCTAGGCCATATGACTAAGAGGAAGAACACACAGGGATCCCAGTGGACTGCCTGAGATGAGATTGAGGTGAGAATAGAAGGAGTCTAAGGTTGTTAGCAGGGTACCAGAGAGGAGAGAGTTTCATGGAAAGAGGATGCCAGGGATATGTGAAAGGAAAGAACCATCCAAGAGGATTCCAGGCAACAGTGCCAACATTCATACAAGGCTGGTAACAGTTCTTGTTTCTATCAGCCACACTGGAAAGCCTCATAATACATAGGAATTGAAGTGTAAGAATATACAGAATGGTTTTGCCTTAGTTGTAGGGGGAAATTAGCCCTAGGCTAACTAGTGCTCTGGTTCAGACTATGAAATCATTAAGGTGTAAGACAAAGGGTCAAACTGGGTTCAAGTAATTTACATTCCAGAACAAAGATGAGGCATGTTTATAGGAATGCAAAAATATCCAGTCTCCTACAAGGTAAAGTGAACAATATTTGGCCTTCAGACAAAGATTACCAGACATTCAAAGAAGCAGAGATATGTGATCCTTATTGAAGAGAAAAACCAATCAGTAGAAACCTACTTCAAACAAACACAGACTTTAGAATTAGTAGAGGAGGATATTAAAAACAATTATAACTGTATTATGTACTTCCTTGCCCCACCCTCCATCTGCCTATAAAACCCTTCCATTTTGTACTACTCCTCAGAGCAACTCTCTATTTGCCAGATGGGATACTGCTTGATTCAAGAATGGCTCAATCAAACCAATTGGATCTTCAAATTTACTGGATTGAATTTTTGTTCTTTAACACCCTAACACTTAGGCACACTTTCACTCTTCCCACCTTTCTGTACCAGCTGGTCAGCATCCTACTAACACAGCATCCTACTAACATCTCTGACAGGCATATTTTCTTTGTGCCTGGCACACATTTTTATTATGATTGCTCTTTTAGCACATCTATAATATGCTTCTCTTCTAGGTTTTTTGTAATATATAGCACATGGCACTCATAATCTCTGCTTATTATCTTCTAGCAGTATTTTTCATGGACATATTTCAGTTGATTGAAGCATTGTAAGAAATTATGGGAAATGCATGAAAGTTTGTGCTCTGCCTGTGTTTCATCTTATTTATATATCTCTTTGTCTCCAAATTGAAATGTCATTTTCTCTTTTGGAAATTCCTAGGATGGATCACAAGAATCTGCTCTTACATCTGGTAACATCAGCCTTACTTCTCCGGAAACCACACAATCGTCAAGTATGTACATTTGGGCATTTGCATAGGGACTACCAGAAGAAAAATAGTGGCCTACAGAGTAGTTACAGTTTTTCAAATGAAGATAATGGTTAATTTATAATGGTGTGAAATCAAAAGAGTAAATTCTAACTTTCTTCATCTTCTGTAATTTTTTGAAATGATGCTTTGATAGCAGTGAAAATGAATATGTCATCAATGGAAGTGCTTGGGGGTTGGTATTACTCCCTCCCATTTAATTTTAAACTTCTAAAGATTGGTGCTATATCTCAGTCTTTGAAGAACAGCACCTTATCTTTTAATATTCATGCAGTCTTTTCTGCTTATGGCATAGTAGTTGCATTCCAAAGAAACCTCTTGTTTTTAAAAACTGTACTATATATAATAAGAATTTCTAGTAAAGGGCAAGAGGGATAGTTTCTCAAAAACAATAATATCTATATTAGTAAAAGGATAATATGCTAATTAGACCGGACATTTTTCTGGACAAAGCCACAATGGTGGTGGCCAAGGCAGAGGCAGTTAAGAGTCATCAGGCTGGCAGGGGAAGGCAGTTAGGGGCAATCAGGCCAGCAGGGGAGGGCATTTAGGAGTCATCAGGCCCACAGGAGAGGGCAGTTATGAGGCAATCACAGTTGAGGGCCATCAGGCTGGCAGGAGAGGGCAGTTAGGGGCCATCAGGCCAGCGGGGGAGGGCAATTAGGGGCCACCAGGCTGGCAGGAGAGCAGTTAGGGGGCAATCAGGCTGGCAGGCAGAGGCCATTAGGGGCAATCAGGTGAGCAGGCAGGCGAACAGTTAGGAGCTAGCAGTCCCGGATTGTGAGAGGGTGCAGGCCAGGCTGAGGGACCCCCCTCCCCCCCAGGGCACGAACTTCGTGCACCAGGCCTCTAGTTATTATATAAGTTTCAACATTAAATACATTTCATAAACATCATTGTATAAAATACAACATTTAAAGCAGTGAAGGATGCATAATGCAGACCATATTCTTTAATTAGCTAATCTTATCATAGATAATTTGCAATTTATTTGTTAGATCAATTCTTTCAAAACATAAGGTCCCATATTCTTTATAGTATATGTGTTATCTGTATGATATATATTATCCACACTTTTTTGCTCATTTGCATAATTGGATGATTCAGCTTTAATTTATCCCCACTATTTTTCCACAAATATTTATATTGGAAAAAAGATAATTTATATTATATATTCTTCATATAGAGAACTGATGCCTCTTTTTAAAAAAATACTCTAGTTAACAACCCTTTCATTATTATTGTCAATCTCAAAGCTTTATTTTTAAAAATCCTTCAAAACAATTGATTTTTGAGGGGAGAGGGCAAAGTCCATGGACCCATGGTTGTGATTTCTAAAATATATAAGAGTAATTTAGTTTTAAATTTGCACACAGAATTCACTCCTTGGGGTATATAGTTCTGTAGGTTTCACAAAAACAGTGTCAGGTGGCTACCACTACAATACCAAGCACAACAGTTCTGTCACCCCCAAATTCCGTTGTGCTGTCTGTTTGAACTCAAACTCTGTTCTCCATCCTCTGGCAACTATTGATCTGTATTGCATCTCTGTTTTTCTTTTTCTAGAATGTCATATAAATGGATTAATACAGTACCTAGCCTTTTTGGTTTGGCTTTATTAACAAAATGCATTTAAGATTTATCCATATTGTTTGAATCAGTGGTCCATTTCTTTTTGTTTGCTGAGTAGTAATGTATCTTATGATGTTGTTTCTTAGAATCCATTCATCTGTAGAAGGACATCTGAGTTGTTTCCAAGTTTTTAGTGGCTATAAACAGAACTACTATAATCATTTGCATAAAGTTTTTATGTATGAATATGCTATTATTTCATTTGGATATATTCCTAGGAGTGGGACTACTGGATCATATGGAAGTGGGTATGAAAAATAAAAAACAAAAACCTGCCAAACTATTTTCCAAAATGACTCTACCATTTTGCATTATTCAAATAACATTCTTCACTTTGCTTTTTGGGGCTGTTGAAGGAGCATCATGTTGCAACACCACCAAGATCACTTTGAGAACTCCTGAGAGCCCATAGCCTGGGGAACCTAGTTTTTCAGAAGTGATTTATGACCAGGTTTAATTTGGTTTTTATCAGTTGGAAGGTACCAAAGGAACTGTATAATGAAAAGACACTTAACACTAATGGGTTTGGGTACCCCTTCTACTTGGTTGGGTGGAGTTAAAGTCAGACACTCCCTCCCTTTTCTTCATTTGCAGATATGAACAGATTTTAAAGTAATTTCTGAATTACTCTTGGCACCTGGCATGTCTAATCTTTAACATGAAATAAAACTGGACTCTCTTGTTTTTACAACATAAAAGGAAATAAACAAAGATAAATCTATATCATCTCTTTTATAGAGTTGGTTTTTTGCTTTTGAGGTCATGAATTTCATTGTGCTTACTTCCTCAGCTAGAGCATCTTTTCAGAACATTGAATGTGAACCTGCGGTGGAAGCGGCGTATACTACAGTTGAAATGGAACACGTGCCAGGGATGGAAGTGACGGAGGAAGAGGTAAAGCAGGGGGACAAGGTGGAACAGGAAAATCTTGCTCCACATATTTATTTGGACCACTAACTCTGGAAAGCTCCAAATTTCCACTTTTGTGCCCAGTTTCACTTTGAAAAAAGCATGCTGTTTGTTTTAACTATCACTATTTCTGTTGTACTGGATTTTCAGCTGTAGCTAAAAATTCAGTGGGTCCTAGCAAACAGGAGGTTGAAGGTTCTCTAAGACCAAATCCTTGTTCTCTTAATATGAAATATGCAAAGACACTTTGTGCTTGAGAGAAAATTTGAGTTAAATAGGAAACTTAACCACAAGAAAAGGCAGTACAGTATTTTTAAGAGCCATGCTCTTCATCACCTGTGAGGGGATGCTGACCATCTCAAAGGAAGATGACATTACTGCCTACCCATACCAATACCTACACAACAGAACTAGGTTTTCTCAATGGAATTTTTATTGATTAGAAGTATGACTTTCAGAATTTTAGATATACTAGTATACAACCTTCAATAATAAGCACCAATGTATATGGTCTGAGGCCAAATCAGGATAGTTGGATTAACTAATCTGTTGCTGTCCTACCTCCAAATTTGTGTATATAATCACATATTTGGATGAATATAATCTTTTATAATAGACAGGATTATTAAAATCAGGATTCTTACCTGGAGAAGGGTGGTGGATGTGATGACCTGGATGGTTTATTTCAGTAAGGTTTATGGCAGCCAAGATAATGAACTTACAATCTGTTATGTGGACTTGTGTGCATTAATTACCAAGCCTAAGGTGAGTCACTCCATTCCTGATGCCAAGCCATCCTCTTCTAATGAGAAGAACTGAGGGCTAGAAGACAGTTATTTGAGTTTGGCCCCAGCAATGTGATCTTGGCATATTCCTGAGTCTCAGTTTCTCCATCTTGAAATGGTCTGCTTGCCTCGCAGGGATTTGTAGACTGTTCTGAAAATTCTTTGAATTATTTGAAAGAAAATTCCTGTAGAATTCCATTTTATCTTTGTCATTATGCTGAAAACTTGATCTCCTTTCACTGTTGACAGGCTTCTCTTCTCCTTTGAATTAATTTAAAATTAAACTTTAAATATGACTTTTATTTACATTAATCAAAATAACCAGCAGTGAGTGCATGTAGTCTGACTCTGTATATGATGGTATATTAGGCTTATTTCTGAGTGCCATGGATTGACACATTGGAAGATGGAGACCAGGATGGAGAGGCCCAGGAAAGCGTAATTGGGTCAGTAGTGGAAGACACTGGGGAAGGGAGACTGGAGGAGGACAGAACAGCTTGATCCAAATAACTGCAAGGTCATTATGCTACTGAAGTAGAAGACGTGTCTCCAGTGGATCAAATTAGGGTAGAGAGCGAACAGCTCAGGGCAGGCCAGTATTCCACTCCCTTCAAAGAAGCCTTTCTGGGATGCGTTAGCTTACTTCTTCAAGGTGGGGAGCTCCTCTTTTTTCCATGGAAAATTTTGAGCCAAGGTTTGGTAGTTCATCTGCCAGGGACAGCAGAGAAAAGATTCCTGCCTGGAGAAGGGTGGTAGATTTGATGTCCTGCAAGGTTTATTTTAGTTCTGAGTTGAGATGATTTTTTGATCTAATGAAATCCTTCTTTCCTATAAAAAGATATATGCACACACATACAATATATAAAGGAAGAGGGCAGTTGGACAATTTTCACTGAATTAAAAATACACATTTATTTTTTTATTCCAAGTGTGCAATTTGGAACTATGTGCTTCCATTAACCAAAAGGGGTAGAAGGATCACAGTCTGACATAATAGACTGTCTTCCTTTGTTCTCTAGCCATTGCATGTATATGTACTTTTCTTTTTACTTTAAGTAATCTTTTATTTTTATTTTCTTTTGTTTTTTAAATTTATTGATTTGAGAGAGAGAGAAGGGGGGAGAGAGAAACATTGATTTGTTGTTCCACTTATTTATTCATTCATTGCTTGATTCTTGTATGTTCCTCATTCAGGGATCTAACCCATAACCTTGGCATATGGGGATGATGCTCTAATCAAATGAGCTACCTAGCCAGGGCTAATTTTTTATTTTTCAATTGAAGTTGATATACAGTATTATGTTAGTTTCAGGTGTACAACCCTGTGATTAGACTTAAAAAGTGATAACTCTCATAAATCTAGTACCCATCTGACACCATACATTGTTATTACAATACTAGAGGCCCAGTGAACGACATTCGTGCACTGCAAGGGGAGGTCCCTCAGCCCGGCCTGCGCCCTCTCGCAGTCTGGGGCCACTCATTCCTTATCATCCACTTGCTCGCTGCTCCTTACCACTCTGCTTGCTGCTCCTTAGCTCTGCTGCAAAGGCAGGAGAGGCTCCCGCCACCGCTGCTGCACTTGCCAGCTGTGAGCGTGGCTTCTAGATGAGCGGTGCTCCCCCTGTGAGAGTGCACTGACCACCAGGGGGCAGCTCTTGCATTGAGCATCTGCGCCCTGGTGGTCAGTGTGCTTCATAGCAACTGGTCGCTCCAATGGTCGATTTGCATATTAGGCTTTTATTATATAGGATTATTGACTATATTACTTATGCTGTACTTTACATCCCTGAGACTAAAATCTGTACTTCTTAATTCGTTCACCTTTTTCATCCCCCACTGGCAAACCATCAAAGTGTTCTTGGTATCAATGAGCCTGTTTCTATTCTGCTTGTTACTTTATTTTGTTTTTTTTAGAGTCCACATATGAGTAAAATCATATGACATTTCTCTTCCTCTGTCTGAATTATATCACTCAGCACAATACCCTCTAGGTCCATCCTTGTTATTGCAGATGGCAAGGTTTCATTTTTTTTTTTATGACTGAGTCATATTTCATTGCATATATGCACTACTTCTTTTTTAAAAATTGATTTTAGAAAGAGGAAGGGAGAGGGATAGAGAGATAGAAACATTAATGAGAGAGAAACATTGCTGTCTCCTGCATGCCTCCTACCGGGGATTGAGCCTGCAACCCGGGGATATTCCCTGACCAGGAATCAAACTGGTTCATGGTGCATGGGTTGACACTCAATCACCGAGACACACTGGCTGGGCTATGCACCATTTCTTTATTCATTCATCTATTGATGGACACTTAGTTTGCTTCCATGTCTTGGCTATTGTAAATAATGCTGCAATTAATACATGGATGTATACATCTTTCCCATGTATTGTTTTTGAGTTTCTCCAGATAAACACCTAGAAGTAGAACTGTTGGGTCTTTGTCTCTTGTTATATAGTTTTTGTTTTAAAGTCTATTTTATGTGGTATAAGTATTGCCATCCCTGCTTTTTATTTGTTTGTTTCTATTTTCATGAAATATTTTCCCCACCCCTTTACTTTCAGTCTGTATGTATCTTTTAATCTGAAGTGAGTATTTTGTAGACAGCATATGTGTCTTATTTTCTTATCCATTCAGCCTTCATATGTTTTTTGATTAGAGCAGGGGTCCTCAAACTTTTTAAACAGGAGGCCAGTTCACTGTCCCTCAGACCGTTGGAGGGCCAGACTATAGTTTTAAAAAAAACTATGAACAAATTCCTATGCACACTGCACATATCTTATTTTGAAGTAAAAAAACAAAATGGGAACAAATACAATATTTGTATTTGTATGTGGCCTGCAGGCCATAGTTTGAGGACCCATGGATTAGAGCATTTAATCCATTTGCATTTAAAGTAACTATTGATTGATCTTTATTTCCTTTTATTATTCATATTTTTATCTTTTTGTTCTTTTTAAAGAAGACCCTTTAACATTTCTTATAATACTGGTTTGGAGTGATGAACTCTTTCAGGTTTTTTTGAGGGGGATGGTCTGGGAGCTCTTTATATGTCCTTTGCTTCTAGATCATAGCTTTGCTGGGTAGAGTAATCTTGGTTGTAGGTCCTTGCTTTTCAACACTTTAAATATTTCATGATAATCTCTCCTGGCCTGCAGTTTCTGTTAAGAAATCAGCTTTCTGCCCTTCCTCCTAGTCTTGATGTGGCTTCTTTTTATATCTTTAGTTGTAAGACTTCTGTTCATATATATTTCAGATGTTTCTGAATGATTGTTGTTCTCTACTTTAGTTGTAATTTTGATGTTGTTATAGGAGGATTCAGGTACCATATTTACCTATGCTGCCATCTTGGTTTTTTTTTTTTCTCATCATTAATACTGGGACTGTTGATTGGGGCTGTGATTCTCTTATCTTGTTTAT
The DNA here is from genome assembly GCF_000327345.1 of Myotis davidii. Lineage (NCBI taxonomy): Eukaryota > Metazoa > Chordata > Mammalia > Chiroptera > Vespertilionidae > Myotis > Myotis davidii. The sequence continues at coordinate 237,061 of NW_006296063.1, forward strand.
ACCCACAGTGTGTATAGTACAGATTAAGGCAAACAACAGTTTTTCCCAGGTACTACTTATAGCTTTGACAGTTCTTTTTCAAGAATCTCACCTTTTTTTTTTTTTTTGCCCTCTTCAGCCACTAAGTTGAGAAGCCCTGTCCACTTCCTTAATTTTTCTCAAATGTGTCCATTCTTTTCTACGTTCCCAGCCTCTGGTCTGTTTCAGGCCCCTCTTATATACTCCTAGAATTACCTCCACAGTCCTCTTACTGGTTTCTTTGACTCCAAGCTTACTCTCTTCCCCTCAGTTCACCTTCTGAAGTGCTATCAGAAGGCAAGTTCTACAACATAGGTCTGAGCATGTCACTTCCTCAATCAGATCTGTGTTTTAAATTGCTGCTTCTGGCAGCAGCACAAGGTGGCTGATGAATAAAATTCAGGTTCCTTAGCCTCCTAAACTTATATGGTCTGCAGAAAGCTCTTTTTCCACTTCCATTACACATATGACTTGTCTCATACCCTCTATTCCAGTCAACCTGAAGCATTGCTTTGTCTCCCAGCACCCTCTCTACTTTTATAAACCTATTTGTTAATTTTCAGATCTGAGGCTATTACTCAAGTTAAAGTTAGATTCCAAGGGGAGAGTATTCCTCCAAGTACTAAAACTGTGTACTGTGTCTATTAAGTACCTACTTTGGGGTTGTGAAGTTCAGATCTGTGAATTTCTATACAGTGCTTAGAAGAATGCCTGGAGCAAAGGAAGTTACAGTTGAGCATTCATCTTCTTACTAAGAGGCATCCAGTGGATGTTCCCCACATGCTTCCTTTGTGATCTGACCTGCTACACTTTGACCTTTCCCCTAAAGACTCAGGGCAGATTGCTTCACTTCTTTGGGCCAAGTCCATAGCTTTATAGTTAAGGGGAAAAACAGATTAAATGATCCCCATGAGTCCCACCCGTGTAACATAGTGGTTGAGTGCTGATCTATGAACCAGGAGGTCAAGGTTCGATCCCCGGTCAGGGCACATGCCAGGGTTGTGGGCTTGATAACCAGTAGGGGACATGCAGTAGGTACCTGAGCAATGATTCTCTCTCATCGTTGATGTTTCTATATCTCTCTCTCTCCCTCTCCCTCTCCCTTCCTCTCTCTGAATTCAATATGTGTGTGCGCGAGCATGCGTGTGTGTGTACACAGTGGGGCCTTGACTTACGAGTTTAATTCGTTCCGTGATGGAGCTCGTAACTCAAATTATACATATGTCAAATTACTGACGTTCACTGCACCAGCTAGCGGTGGGATATCTGAATCTGGCTCATAACCCGAATTTTAGCCCGCAATTCAAAGCAAAAAAATTGGCCGAGAGAAGGCTCATATCTCTAAAAACTCGTTAGTCGGGACACTCTTAAGTGAAGGCCCCACTGTATATGCATAATCCAAGGACACAGACAATAGTGTCTTAAAGACCTGGGGGTGAGGTGGTGGAAGGAGGCTCAGGGAA
>NW_006296063.1:238678-251307 GCF_000327345.1 Myotis davidii
CCCCCCCGCCCAAGACAGTCCCCTAGCCTCCCCCATCCCCCAGTGTCTTATGTCCATTGGTTATGCTTATATGCATGCATACAAGTCCTTTGGTTGATCTCTTACCCTCCTACCTCCCGCCCCCGAACCCTCCCCGGCCTTCCCGATGCAGTTTGACACTCTGTTTGAGGCAGCTCTGCCTCTGTATCTATTATTGTTCAAAAGTTTATAATGGTCTCAATTTTCCATGAATAAGTGAGATCATGTGGTATTTTTCTTTCATTGACTGGCTTAAGGAAATGATCCAGTTCTGATCTAGAATTCCTGGATTCATTAACCAGTTTTTTAAAACTTCCTAGTAATAAATGAAATCAGTATTGGAGTGCCATTGGTCTCATTCTCAATCTTTCAAAACTTAAAAATAAAACAATATGGTAGGATTTGGTGGAACCTAGTATTCCTATTTATGAACCATAACTGATTTCTCCCCACAGCCATTCAGAATACCATCGCCAGTTATAGAGTACATCAACAAACGTGAGAAGGAACTAATGATGCGTTTTAAGAGGCAGCTGGAAGAGAAGACTCAAATGCTGCAGGCTGACATCAGCACGCAGAAAAAAGAACTGAAACAGATGAAGGAGCAGCTTAACACACTGCAGGATTCCAAATCTCAGGTCAGAGACCAGTTCTATGTAAGTGGTAGAAAGGACAGGAGAAGGGGACATTCTTCAAGGAGTTAGTCAATAGGGTCTGCTAGGAATGACAGCTGCTGCCCCAGGGCAGCACATGTCATCTGGAGTAATCTTCAGCAGGGACTTAAGGCTTTGCCCTTTTTATCTTGCCTGTAGCACCCTAAATGGGTCTTGCCAGGCTCTAGGAGTGGTAGATGTGGCTCATATATAGCCAAGGATTCTTTGTGGGTTTGTCTGTGGGTAGTCTTGCTCCTTACCAAGCATGTCCTGTGCTCCAAGTAAAGGTGTGGACCCTGAATACATTGATACTGTGTTCTTACAGATGCAGCCAACCATGCCATTCCATGTTGGCAGTAATGAGTCCCAGGCTTTGGAGCCAGCTCCCAAGAAAAAATGCACTGAGCAAACGCAAAAGTCCTTTGCAGATACCAGTGAGATCGAAAGCTTTCATCCTTTACGTCTACCTTGTTCAATAAGATTCTCTGAATTGTTTAAAGAGCCTGGGCTTTTTCATACCTCCACCCAGGTACAGAAAGTTTGTTTTCACTGGATAGCTTAAAGGGGATTTCATTTTCATGAAAATTTATGTTTACCTGGTTCTGCTGAGGGGTAATGACTACTCAGTTGGCTGCAATTGCTAGATTCAAACTTCTTGCAGCCATGAACATGACTGTAGGTAGTGCCCTGCCAAACAAGGTGACAGACACCCAGATCCCTATTTCCAGAGAGGCAGGACTACTGCTGCATTGGAAAAATGGAGAGTGGTCAATCGATTTCTGGGAGGTTTTTCCAGACACTGAGATGTTTTCATCTTTTTCCATTTAATGTAGCAGTACCTGCAGAAGCAGGAACAATACCTACAGCTGCTCCAGGAACCCTAGCCCCATCAGTGTAACATTACTGTAAAAAACCAGATACTGCAAATATTTTTGCCAAACATTTCTGGGTCCCTCTATGATGATTCCCTTTTTTACATGCAGATCCAGTCCACTGATACTCCTGTCAAATTAGCAGCTAAGGAACAAGATAAAAATATTGAGAGCCAGGGGGAAAAAAGTCAAAGGTAAGAAGTGCATGGGATGGTGATACGGGATAATAAGGTTACTGCAATCCCCTCATGGCTGGACACCATGCCTGAGACCATTGGTGACTTGCCCACAGCGCAAGAGAAGTCTTCCCCATCAAAAGCATCTCCTATACATCTTACTCTGTGGCCACAGGCACCCCTGCCTCTACATGCATGGTTCATAGCCAAACATACATTGATGGGACAGGAGTCTCTATGACACAGGAGGCTTAGATAAGGAATCCTCCCATCTAGGGCATTAGCATGCAAATATTGAATTTGCTTGGCTTCATACATCCAAGCCCAGTCTCATGTCACAGGGTATCTAAGAGAAGTCATGAGTCCCCACAGCTAAATAACTCCTGGGATCCCAGTTTCCTTCTTCAATTTCAATGGGATCTGGTGGTCACAGTAGATTACTTGAAGGAGGTCTGACGGGTGTGGGTGTGATAGTTGCTAGATTGCCATTGGTTACCTAAAGAGCCAAGAACACAGGACTAAGTGCTGGAAAACAGTATGAGAACATGAACACATTTTCAGCTCAGTGATAAAGTCTTTGGTCTCAAATGCCAAAAAGAGAAGGTTCTGCTGAGCAATGAAGGTGTTTGCACAGTATATACTTGAAGCCCAATAAAAATTTTTGAATGAATGCCAGCTCTCTGAGCAGGCCTCCCAAAACTCTCCGGATTTCCTTCTGAGCCCTCCTTTAGGGTCATTGTGGTGGGTTAGTGCTGTGTTTCCCTGTGGCCTCCTCATCAGATTCAACCTTAGGAGGTTGTTGAAAGTGAAGATTTAGAGTCTGAGATGGGACTCATAAATATATTTATTGTAAAACCCTCAGGCTTAGGGCTATGGAGAGAGCACTGGACTTTGTAGTGAGGACATTAGTCTTGCAGCCTGTCTCAGCTGTTACCTTTTTTAGTGGCAAAGGGCAGGTCACTGACTTGAATAGATGAAGTGATTTGCAGAAAGCCACAGAGATCATGATTGTGGCAGAACCAGGATTGTCCAAGTAATATAAATGAAATCACTTGAGACAAATGACTATAATTTATCTTAATGTTTATATTTGCTTTACTTTGGCAAATGAGTGTTATTCAGGCCAAAGTGAAAGTACGCAAAAGGGAATCCTTATTTAGCCACCAAAAACAAATATGCCTTATGCACCTACTGATGAGCAAAACAGTGTTTCCTGGGCCATCTTTTCTAGATCCATGTCACTGCAACATGTATCCTATCCTCTCTTACAGTTTTGTTCCTGAGGACCAGCAGAAACAAGATGTGCCACCACAAACATGTAGCAGAGATGATTATATTCCTTCTGCCAGCACTTCTGAATTGGAGTTAGACTCCCTGGAGACCACAGAAGATTACCTCCAACTTTGGCCTCAGACATCAGGCCCAAATAATAAGGGCAAATATGAAGTGAAAAGTTGGCCTTACATTAGCCAGGACCCAGAAGACAGTTCTGAGGTATACCAGCCCCTTCTCCTCTGCCCTCTAACCCAGGCCAGGTGTTCTGCACAGAGGCTTGGCCCCTTTCTTATAAGGCACACATCATGGGCTTATGCTCTGTGTATGAAATCCAAACTTCAAATCTCAGTGCGAGTGAAGTTACTCACATGATGGTAGTACTCACTGCTGAGTAAAAAGATTATCTTTAGGCTTCCTTGATAAAGTCAGCAATCCTCATGGATATTAAATGCAATTCGACTGAAAAACTTCTTTAAAAGCCATAGCTGGTGTGGCTCAATTGGTTGGAGCATCTTCCTGTAAACTGAAAAGTGGTGGGTTTGATGCTCAGTCAACACACATACCCAGGTTGTGGGTTCAATTCCTGGTCAGGACATGTATGGGAGGCAATTGATCTATGTTTTTTGCTTACATCAATGTTTCTCTCTCTCTCTCTCTCCCCTCCTTCCCTCCTTTCCACTCTCTCTAAAAATCAATGGAAACAATATCTTCGGGTGAGGATTAACAACAACTAAAGAATTTAAAGAGCACCGAAACCGGTTTGGCTTAGTGGATGGAGCGTCGGCCTGCGGACTGAAGGGTCCCAGGTTCAATTCCAGTCAAGGGCATGTACCTGGGTTGCGGGCACATCTCCAGTCCCTCTCCCTCCCTCTCTTTCCCCTTCTCATTCCCTTCTTCCCTCTCTCTCCAATTAACAACAACAACAAAAAAAAAAAAACATGCCCTCAGGTGAGGCTTAAAATTTATTTCAAAGATATGTTACATGGCCAGAGTAGGTCACGCTATATACCCATTGCCCCAGCCCAAACCCCTTTAAAAACTTGTGGATTTTTAATTCTGCTACAAAACCCAGAACCTAGGATGGGTGTTTCCTCATAGTGAAAATAAACCAAGGGTCCTTCTGTTGAGTGTGCTTGTATATGTCAGTGGGGTGCCCAGTACTTGACAGGGCAAACCCCACCTCAGGGCATCTGCATGCCATGTTTCCAGGGAAGCGGTGGGAGCTGGTCCAGATGGTAGTCACATAGCAGGCTTTGCTCCCAGGTATAGTCTCAGAAGCCTCTTGGGGACCACAGACTCTCAATATAATGATCAGCACTTACAAAGGTGTTTTGATTCTGGGTTTAGAAATCTTAATAGAGCTTAACCTTTTAAAAAATCTAACAACAACAAAACACTAAGCTAAGGCAAAATGAAAGAGTTTAGATATTTTAAATGGCTAAAGGTGTGTTAATTTCATATGCACACCCTGAGCAAATGAGCTGTCAGGTGTCTAGAAAGTTGATCAGTTGGAGGTACTGCTCACACAAAGAGATCAGATGGTCAATGGACTCTGATTTGGTTACCAAGCCAGACTCTGGTTAGACCTTTCTTCATGCCCACTCTCAAGGTACTTCCCTTCTGGATGGACCCTGAGAGGCAGAGCTAAGAGAAAGTGAGCACATAATCCAGGGAAATGGAGAAGGGAGGATCCTGGAAGGGTGTGCGGATAGGAGAGTACAGTGGAGCTGCCAAGGGCTGGACTGAGTAGGATCCTCCCTGTTTATAAGACTTCAGGATTCTCCACACCCTGCCCTGGCTCATCTCTACTGCTCTCTGGGCCCTCCCTCTCACCGGTTTCCCAGATACCTCCGGCTCTCTGCCCATTTTCAGCTATTCTCCTTCTGTTTCCTCTGTCTTCTTCTCTACCTTGTTGCATTCCACTTGTTGAAATCTTGCATTACTTTCAAAGCCCAGCCAAAGTCTCTTTCTTCAACAGAAAAGACTCCTACAGTCCACTCATTGTAATACTATTTTTATGTTTGTTCCTCCTTTACCCTTTCTCTACAGCCCAGAGTGAGTCATTACTACTCATGTCACCCCGTGGAAGTGGGCCAGGTAACTGCCAATAGGTCTAACCAAGTCCAAACCAAGTATTGGGAAGGTCCAAGGGTAGGGTCAGGGAGAGACCATTTAAGGTTTTCACTAGCCATGGCTGGCAGAGGAACTGGGCAGGGGAGGGCCTATATGGGACTCAGTAGTGTTAGGCATTAAAACAAGTTTGGGAGAGCCCAAGCCTGCTTCCACTGGTCTTTAAGTCAAAATGCTGTTGGGAAAGGGGAGTGGGAAGGAACTCCATTTCTCCCGCTCTACCTTCTACCAGCACCTTGCAGGCTTGTGTTCCAAAGTGGTACTTTTCTATACCTTGCTGACTTAAACCAAGGGGTCCTCCCACTGTTATAAATTGGGCACAGGAACTTTTAGCAAAGGACTTCACATTGTTCCCATTTTTTTCCCAGCAGGAACTAACTCCTGGGGAAGAAAACCAGGAAACTTCAGATCCACAGGCTTCCCAGGACACTGCTGAAGATCCATCAGAAAAAATCATCCCTTACTTATCTTCAGACCAGTCTGAAGCACATGAGTAGTTGAACCAGCAGTATTCTCATGAGAAGCCTTGAGAAGGGCTCCTAGAGTCCCTTGGGCTTATACTTACTTTTCTTTCCCATAAATCTGTTTTTGTAATTGTTAGTTGAACACAACCTATTTCTTTTAAGTTATGCTGCAGTATTATCCTTAGTGTGCTAGTATGTGACAGCAGCTAGGCCATGGCAGGAGACCACTGTCCCAATATACCCTGTCCAACTTTGCACACAGCTCTTCTACTGGGCAGGCTATAGTGTGCTCATGTTAGAATGCCTTTTTTCTGTCAAGAAGTATTTCTAGAATAGATTGCAATCTAGTAAGAAGCTTGTTTTGTCTTTAAGCTGCAATAATTCTGAGACCCTGGCAAGCCCCGAATGCTCCCTATAGTGTTACTGGGACCAGGAAACCCACAGGGAATAGCATTCCAATTGTGAGGGGCTCCGACCTAAAATAATCAGTTTCACAGTTTAATAAAGTTTGTTTTTGCATTTATGAATGATTTTGTTTTTTATTTTTCTATGATTGGTTTATGGAACTTAGAAATTATATTGACTTAGCTGACTGGTGCTAAGTTCCTGAGTAAAGGGCTCTTCCTGGAGTTGTGTTCCTTGTATGTGACCAAGCTCCCCTCAGCTTCTTGTTCACATCTGAGTTCCCTACTACACTTGTAGAGGCCATTGGTTCCTACCTTCCCAAGTGGCTGTGTGCTCAGGCCCCCTGTGTCAGAAGCCTGTTTGATTCATTCATTGACACAAGGGCAGCCACAGGCTCACTAGGCCCACAATAGTTGGCCTAGGGGCTAGCCAGTGTGTAGATTGTATTCATGCCTTACTAAGCACCTCAGAGACTATATAAAGGGCAAGGTGCCCATTCACTTTGCATGCAGGTTCCTTTTCACCTGGGATAGCCCTTTCTGGGGGAGGGTGTACTCCCTGGAAAAAAAGTGATTAAGTGATGTGCTCCCTGGTCAAGCAACAAAGAGGGCATTTTTCCAGCTGTCCACATGGTGGGGAGGGCTTGGATAACTTTACCAGAGTCATTGTGTGTCTTTAATATCAGTAGTAAGGTAATGACCCATTGCTGGATGAAGGCAAAGGAAACTTCCAGTCTCTAGTGACAAGTTAAAGGTGGCACATGAGTTCTCACACCCACAGGAGGAGCTTGACTTTCCTCAGCCAGCCTGATTTCTACCAGGGTGCTATGGACTGAATTCCACCCTTCCCCCTAATTCATGTCAAAGCCCTACCCACAATATGATGGTATTTGGAGGTGGGACCTTTGGGAGGTGCTTAGGCTTAGATGAGAGTGAGGTCCTCATGAAGGGGTTAGGAGAGACACAGAACTTGCTCCCTCTCTCACATTGTGTGCACAAAGAGGAGGTCCATGTGAACACCCTATAAGATGGTGGCCATTTACAAGCCGAAAGAATAGGTCTCAATAAAACCTACCTTGCTGCCACCTTGATCTTGGACTCCCAGCTTCCAGAATTGTGACAAAGTCTGGTATTTTGTTAGGGCAACTGGAGCTGACCGCTGTTTACTTTCAGGTTTGTCTCTTTGTAGCCATTGGGAAGGAGCAGCTGAAGGCCCCATCACTTGTCAAAATCACAATTTGGCACTTACAGGTATATCTCCAATTGTGTTCAGCAGATGCAGAACATTTCCAAGATTTGGGTTTCTTGGAGTGCCCAGCAGAGGTAGGAGCAGAGGTCAGGGGCATTCTTGATACCCTCTTAGATTTGGATAGGAAGAGTTGGAAGTGACTGGCATTCTAGGCCATTGGCAGGGACTCTGTTGCCTCCTGTATTGGCAGCTGCCTTTCTTGAGAGACCAGTTGGGAGATAGGCTGATGAGTTGCCTGCCACCTTCTCTTGGGAGTACATGGGACTATTGTACATTCCTGCCAGAGAGTACAAGAGGGACTACATATGTATGAGAGTGAGAAGAAATTGTAAGAGAGCAAAAGGTACTGCTACACTGGTGTGCAGAGTGGCCCAGGCTTAGGTCAAGGGCTGCCTCATAGATGGGTCATTAGGGTGTACAAGCTCCTTATAGCTACTCAGTCGACCAGTACATTCCAACCATGGGGGCAGCCGAGATCAGAGGTTTACTGAGCAGCATCAGTAGTTCCCCAAGCCAGACCTGGTATTTTGAACAGGAAAAAGATTTTTCCCTGTCCTGTTTCTCCTTTTACATGGCAAGGGAGAGATGGTCAGTCAGACCTTAGAGTGGTTCACTCTTAGAAGAGAGGCACCTGAAGCCATGTTTTCCCTTAAGTTCTTTGGGCCTCAGTTTCTCCAGAATAAAAAAGGAAGGGAGGAGATAATGTCTTTTTTACCCAGCTCTCAGAGCAGATGCAGCTAACTGGATTGATAATGCTGAAAGAATCTTCAAGAAAGGCACTGTAGAATCTGACTAGACTGGAGCCATTCCATTATGTCAATTGTTTGAATTCAATATTTAGAGTACACCCAGGCCAGGATTTGTCTAATATGGCCCAATTCATGCTGGCTTTAGTACTGCCTGGATTTCAGACAAGGTGCTTGCACTGGGAAGTCACCTCGACCTCTGCCTCAATCCACTGCTCAGGTCAGCCCTAGTCAAGTTGCCAGGAGGTCAGAAGGGCCACCTCCCTGGACCTTTTTCTTCACAGGGATCCCACAGGAGTAACTGCAAGGACACCCCGTCTTATAATAGGGGGAAGTTGGGAGTGTAGGGACCAATGGCCAGAAGCAGCGCTCACACACAGGATTATCCAGTTATGAGTTTGTATTGTGTATAACTGATGTCAAACCATGGTGAGTGTGTTCTCTGCAGCCTCTCAGGCAGTTCTGGGTTCAATCCTTGCTGGGAGAAGACTGAGTTGGACAAGCTTCCAGGACACAGCTCAACCTAGAAATGGCTATGGCTGTCCTCGTGATCTGTGGGAAACTGCTCCAGGAGGCTCTGGGGACACTGAAGTCCATACCAAAATGTTTCACCAGGGTATACTTCAAAAGGACCCCACTGGAACTACTCATGGAAAGTATATTCTATCATCCTCCTTCCTGGCCCTACATACTGCACACACACAGTGTACAACTCACACAAGCAACCTTTACCTCTGGGCTCTCCTTGGGGTGGGAGAGAGCAGAGAGATGAGCTACTCCTCCATCAGTCTGTGAGCAGGAAGATCCTGGGGAAGGGGTTTGGAGAGAGAATCCAAAGGCAAAGCTTTCCTTGCTCCCAGGACACCACCTCCAGTGCCCCAGCTTCAGTGCTTATCTCTCCTTCCTGGGTAGCCTGGAAGAGGCAGGGGCATTCCACCCCAGACCCTGAGCACAGTGGCCCACATGCTACTTAATGACTGGCCACCTGGCTTGGGACACAAGTGCTGCCTGTTCAAGAGTTGCCTGGACTTGCTGTGAGCCCTTTCTGGGACAGCTCTGACCTTCTCCCTCACTGCTGATGTTTGGCCTACACCAGCTTCCCCCTTGAGGGTGAAGGTAGAGGCACAGAGGGGCCAGGGCTTGGCAATCTTGTAGACACAGGGTTCCTATACCAGGAGTGGGCTCATACAGTAGATCCAAGAGCCACAGTTCTTTGCTTTTCTTCCCTCAACACAGCCACCAGAAGTCCAATATTCAAAGCAGGCAGCTCCCAGTAATGAGGTTAGGGAGGTGGCCCCTGGCTGAGGCCATCATCCTGTTACCATTACCCCACAAGATGTGATGGTAGTTCAGTGTAGACTTGTCTACCCTCTAGCACAGCCATGGGCAAACTACGGCCTGTGGGCCAGATCCGGCCCGTTTGAAAGGAATAAAACTAAAAAAAAAAAAAGACCGTACCCTTTTATGTAATGATGTTTACTTTGAGCATGAAGCCCAATTCACTTTCCCTGACTGGGAAAGCATAGGAGTTGCATTTCTATGTTGATGGGGTGGAGGAAGTTGTAAAAACACGATAGAGGTTTCTTGGCTGCCACACACAGCAGAGCTGCTTCCAGACACAGCCCTGTGACCCACATCAACTCGTTCCCAGGTGACAGCAGCACAGCCTTGTCACTGAGCAAGACTCAGTCTGGATGCAATAGAATATTTCTTGCACAGACTTAATAGCTGAATAGTCATGTGTTTTCTATGGCCTCAAAAATTTATGTTACTATTCCCAAATGCCTTTGAAAATAAAGAAGGAAGAGTGTTATTAAAACTGTCAGGCCCAGTCTATGTTCTTCCTTGACTACATTTGCAGACACCATAAAGCGAATGCCCGCTACGGTATCTTGAATGTCTCAAGTATTTTGAAGACAATGAAAGTAAAGGACTTGGAATATTTTGGGGTGTGAATGTTCTCCTCTGCCAAAATCACTGGGAAGGAAATGTTGAGGGAGAAAGGTTAGGCAGAGGTGAAGGGAGTAAGGTGGACACAGCTCAGAACTGATGCTTCTGTTATTGGGGTGAGAGGAGGATGTTGTTCCTCCAGGATGGGAACATATCTCCACCCTGAGGAAAAGCCACAGCAAAGTCCATCCCCATCTTTCAAAATGGACTACAACAACCTTAATGAAAACTCTGGTTTATAGCAAAGACCCAATTAAATGTTCCATGGGGAATATTAAATAATTGGGATGTGTTTTTGTTTTCATGGGTAAACAAGATGATGTTGAATGGTTTTCCACTGGTTTCAAATAAAATCCAAATTCTAAGCCTGGCTTGCTCTAGCCTTTCCTTTCCTCCACAGTTGCATGTCTCCCTTCCTTTCATACACTCTGCTCCCAGCTTCACTGAACCACTGGGTTTGAACCATGGTCTGACCTTTCTGCCCTCATGGATTTATCACTATTCCATACAACTGAAATGTCCTTCCTTCCTATCTCTGCAGTTCCAATCCTTGCCCATGATGTAAAGCCCAGCTGGGAAGCTCCCTCTGTTCCCCCTTCCTCCTCATGCCTCACTTGGAGCACCTATGTCTCTGTTAAGCTTTTACTATACATGTAGCATTGCTGCTTCCAGACTGAGCTACAGTGGACAGAGACCGGGGCCATTCTTGGAGGCCCCATGCCACACAATGCCTTGCATACTGAACTGAGTCCTGTAGCAGACACCAGGAAAGTGTTTCACAAAGGAAAACAGCTTCTTGGGACAGGATCATCCTACAGAAAGTCAAGCTAGTGAGGCCCTCGAGTCTTCTTGGGCAACTTCCCAGCACCTAAGATGGGCCAGGCCATCCCTGAGGCCGAAAGGTAGCCTACACATCCAGCCCTGGGCCTCAGGAAAAACTTTCCTCTTCACTCACCCTCTTTTTAGCTCATATATAAGTGTTCTTAGCTTCTTGACATTAGCCAGTAACCTAGCAGCCCTTTATCAGGCTGCTTCTTCAGGGAGGGCCTGGGAAATGAGGGTGTGCACAACATGTTGGAGTGCCCTGCTGTGGGAGTACAGTCCTGGCCCCTGCATTGCCACTTTCATATGGGACTGGAGGGGAGGAGGGTGCTTGGTGGATAAGGGAACAGGGTGTAAATCAGGGAGCAAAGGAGCACCATACTCAAGTGGGCAAGTGTCCTTGATGGTGGCTCCGATTAATCTCTACAAATCTCTTTGTGGCACATGAAAATCGGGGACACTGCAGGGAGAAAGGGAATGAGAGAGGAATTGGTAGTGATAAGTAAATGCCAAGAGGCCAAAACTCTGAGAGCACTGGATGTTTCCTGCTTAAGGTCAAAGGGTAATTAACCACATGGTCACCTTGTTGATGAAACAAAACCCACAACCCTACAGAATCAAAACATGTCAAAGGCATGCAGGCAAAGGTCAACAGATAGGACAGACAAATTGCAGTATTTAGAAATGTGAAAGTGTTTGTGTAATCTGTTTAGGGCTCTACCCCCAGCCAGTGGGCAAGGTAGTGGGGAGAGGGGCTGGAAGCTCAGCTTTGATGAGCCTGACTTCAGCTGAGAACCAGGCTTGAGCTCCACTCACAGGGAGATTTACACCACAACCTTGAAGCACATAGTTTGCCAGGACAGCAGGGGACTGGGCAGGAGGTGGGGCCACCCAGTTTAGTGCTGCTCCTTTATTCTCTTCCCATCACCTGCCTGTGGCAATGTCCATCAATTTCCATTTGGGTTGTGGTGCCAAGGAAGGCAAGACACTTAACTTTTATTTTAGATTTCTACCTGCTGCCCACTTGCTCTGATACCTTGGGCAAATCACTTTGTCTCTGGTATATAAGGACAAAAATAAGAGGTCTGCTCTAAATCAAGGAACCAATGAATGAATGAGCGAACAAATGTCATCAGTCTATCCGCTGAGTCTGGCTCCTGTGCCCCACCCCCCAGCTCTAATAAAGACACTGAGTGGGTGCCTTGTCCCTGAGAGGATTGACATACTATAGAGACTGTCCACCCTTTGTTGTATTCACCTCCCCCTCCTCTCCTGTCCCAGTCCTTTCTGCTCAACTTAACAAGCATGCTCAGGACAGAAATCCCCTGGAAACCACCTTTAAGACCCACCTCCTCCTTTGACTACTGCACTTTCTGCCTCCTCAGTCCCCAACCCCCACTTGAGAAGTGACCCATGATTTCCAAACCTCAGTATCCCACCTCTGCTCTCCCCGCTGACTTCTAGACCTTTAGATCCCATTGCCTGCTGGGCATCTCTCCACGGGTGTTCCCCAGACAAGTCAACATCAGCACAGCCAAACACAGGTTCTTTAGCATCTCTTGAAACTGACTCCCCTCTCAGGACAGGCACTTTCATCCTCTCAGTGACCCAAGCTAATAGTTCGACATCCGCCTTGACTCCTCCATTTCCCCAGTCTGTCTTCTTCGGTCTAATTATTTATTCCACTGACACATAGTAGGGAGCAAGGAAAGTGTGACTAAATGAGGGAATAAATTAATTATTAACAGATGACTTGATAGTCTTCACTGCCTTATGTTCCCAGCAGGGTTGGGCATACAGAAGGCACCAGGAAATATCTGTTGACCAATGGGCTCTCTCCTCTTCACCAGAGCCTCCCCAGAACCCCCCC
>NW_006296063.1:253425-254115 GCF_000327345.1 Myotis davidii
GCTCTGGTCACTTAGCCCTAGGGGCCTCTAGGTTGGGGCTAACTTGTAAAGCTATATACCATGGTACTAGTCAAGTTTGATGATTTGGTTCCCAGGGCCAACACATAGATTGGGTTTCTTGGTACCAACTTCCTGTACCTTAGGGTGCCCCAAAACATTCAGAGCCTATTCCTGTGGTTGATCAGGGTTGAAGAATTGTCCAGAGTCCAAACATGGGCCAGGAGCACAGGATCAGTAAGAACAAAAGATGTTCCCTTATCTGTGTCTTAGGACTCATGGTTTCTTTTATTCCTGCCCCACACACCCCACCACTGGCCATCTGGTGGTACCTACAGTAGGCTACAGCTTGGGTAGGCAGTACCATTCACCTCCATGCCATAGAGAAGTTAAGTCAGTCAGAATGACCACTGGATCTCTGGGCACAGACCCCCAAACTTTAGGTGGGGCTTGGTCAAACTCATTTCTTATCATCTCTTGCCCCCTGGTGTATGTTTCCAGTATTGCAGCTCTCCTGTGGCCTTCCCTTGTGACCAATTTAGTTAACATTCCTGAGCACCTACTCTGCACCAGACCCTATATGCCAGACGGAATTATATTCTGAAGATTTCAGTCCAGCTCTTAGTCAGATCCCTGGTATATCTCCCTTCTCTACTCTTCAACTGTCCTCAGACTCATGATCCATCATATAAT
>NW_006296063.1:254144-259224 GCF_000327345.1 Myotis davidii
TGATAAATCCCCAATTTTGGATGAACCCAAGTATTTGTCCTCTGTGTGCCTGCACTTAAGTGTTTCTGTGCTGCTAGAGAGAATCACACAAACTGACAGATTATGCATCCCTATAGATTTATGATGTCCAACCTCACCTCACTCAGGCACACCTCACTACTCAGAAAGACTTCCATGTTTTGTGTTTTTCCAGTCCCATTCACAAAATGATAATCTCCTCAAAGTCCCCATGTCTTTCCATTTTGCTCCTGCTTACTTTCCTTGTTCATATTCAATTTAGAAATTAGAAGATATTTATTGGCAATTTCCTCATGATCCCATCACCAAGCCTATTAACCTACTTTCCTCTGTACTTAGCCTTTCCTTCTTTCCTCAAGCTGAAATAGTAAAAGTACCCCTTTTCCTTTCTAACACTGATACTTTCTGTGCATTCTGGACCCCAAACCCTTCCACATACCCCTCTCTCCAGCATCATTGAATTTACCTTCTGTACTTGACCAGTTCCATAACTGTAATATTATGTAAGCATGCTGTAATATTTCCCATCTTTAAAAAAATTCATCCCTAGATTCCTCCATCCCTCCCCAGCAATTGCCACATTTCTCTGCTTCCTTTCAAAACACTTGTCTGCAGGTACTATCTCCACTTCCTTCTCTTCTGAGGGTAGTAATAAACACACTTGAATCCCGCATCAGCTTTTATCAGTTCGCTAAAATAGCTCTTCCCTTGGTGGCCAATGAACTCCATATTGTAAAGTTTACTCTCCACCACTGTACTCTAGTGTTACTCTGGCTTTAAGTGGTGTTGATTCAGTGAACAACCCCTTCTTTTTGTTAATACTACCTTCTTTAAGATTTTATGATACCTCATTTTTTTTCTCCCATCTCCTAACTCACTGGAGGCTCCTTCTCACTTTCCTTTGCTGGTTCTTCCTCCTGACTTATAAATATTGGAGGGTCTAAACCTTGGATTTTTGGATTTTTCTCTATCTCCTTCCTTCCACACCCTAGGTGATCACATCCAGTCTCATAGCTTTAAATCTTCCACCATGCCCCCTTCTCCTGTCTCTCTTTCTCACACATACACAAGCCATGCCATTTCTTTACTAAACTAGACTCATATATACAGTTGCTCACATTATACCCCTAAGCTCATACACTTAATTGGCATGTAAAGCCTAATGGGCCCCAAACAAAACTTTTGATATCCCCAAGCTTGCTTGCCCCATAGTCTTCCCTCTTCAAGAGATAAAACCCTCATTCAAATAGTTCTCTAAGACAGTAATCTAGGGTTATGGTTTGAGTTGTGTCCCCCAAACATTCCTATGGTGAAGTTCTAACCCCTAAGTACTTCAGAATGTGATCTTATTTGGAAATAAGGTCATTGCAGATGTGACTAGTTAAGATGAGGTCATACCAGAGTGGGTTCCCAATTGAGTAAGACTGGTGTCCTTATCTAAAAGGGGAAATTTGGACACAAACATACACACAGGGATAATGTCATGTAAACAAGAAGATGGCAACTGGGGGAAATGCTTCTATACTTCAAAGATGGCCTAAGATTTTCAACAAACCAACAGAAGCTGGAGTTGAGACCTAGAACAGATGCTCCATCACAGCCCTTAGAAGAAACCAACCCTGCCAACATCGTGATCTCAACATCTAGCTTCTAGAACTGTGAGACAACAAACCTCTTTTGTTTAAGCCACTGTTGTGGGCTTAATTGTGCTCCACCCCATAATTCATATATTGAAGCTCTAAACCCCAATAAGACTGCATTTGGAGGTATGGCCTTTAGGGAAGTCGGAAAAGTGGGTTCCTAATCCAATAGGACTGGTGTCCTTATAAGAAGAGGAAGGAACACAAAATATTCCTCTTTCACTGTGTACACACAGAGGAAAGTCCATGTGAGGACACAGTGAAAAGGCGCCATATGCAAGCCAGGAAGAGAGCCCTCACCAAGAACTGAATTTAGCAGCACCTTGATTTTAGATTTCTAGCCTCCATAACTGTGAGAAAATAGACTTCTGTTATTTAAGACATCCACTCTGTAGTATTTTTTTTTATGGCAGTCCAAGCTAAGACAACCACCCAGGTTGTGGTACTCTAGCAAAGTAATGCACTTGGGATCGTCCTTAGCTACTTCTATTTCCAGAATTGTCCATGCCCACTCAATATCTTTTCTTGTTGGCTTATCTCCAAAATCTATCTAGAATCCACCACACTTCACTCTCAAAGCTCCCACCATTATATCTCACATGTCTTATTGCTATAACCTCTTAAACTGGTCTCCTTACATCCATCCTTGCTCCTTACAGTCCAGTCCCTATGCAACAATTAGAGTGGTCTTTATAGAATATAAAACCAAACATGTCACTTGCTTGCTTAAAACCCTCCAATGCATTTCATTGCACTTGGAAAGGTTGTGAACCCCTTTCAAAGTCCTCTAAGGCCCTGCATAAATTGGCCCCTGCCCCATCTCTAAACTCATCTCCTCTCACTGCCCCGACCCTTGTTCACTGTGCCCCAGCCGCACTGGCCTCCTTTATGGCCCTAGTCAGCCGTGGGCAAACTACGGCCCATGGGCCGGATCCAGCCCGTTTGAAATGAATAAAACTAAAAAAAAAAAAAAACAAAAAAAAGACCATACCCTTTTATGTAATGATGTTTACTTTGAATTTATATTAGTTCACACAAACACTCCATCCATGCTTTTGTTCCGGCCCTCCGGTCCAGTTTAAGAACCCATTGTGGCCCTCGAGTCAAAAAGTTTGCCCACCCCTGCCTAGATAATCAATCGCTTTTATGTCTTGGGGCTTTGCACTTAGTATTCCTTCTGCTTGAAATGCTTATCTCTACCCCCCTCATACCCCCTTCACTGAACTATTTGTATGCTTTTATGTCTCAGTTTAAATGTCACTTCCCAGTGGCACTGTACAATTTTGAGTGGGATCTTTTTGTCCATTATATTTTCTAGCAGGTTATTGCTAATTTATAAGAAAGGTATTGGGTTTTATAAATATTGTCTTGTATCTATCTGCCTTGCTAAAACTGTTTCTTAGTTAATCATCTTTAGCTTTGTAAATAGGCAATCACAGAATTTGGAAGTAATGATACTAGCTTTGCAACATCATTTCCAATTAGCTATGCCTCTTGTTTCCTGGTCTAATCTTACTACATAATTTTAGCTAAAACCCCCTACCCTGTCATAAACTCTCATAACAACACACATGATCTTATTTTGTACTTGTATATTATTTTATTAAATAAATGAGTACAAATGGATTTAAACAAATTGAACAAATAACTTTAGCTTCTGTTCACACCTCTGATTCCCCCACTCTCTCTAGAGTCCAGGGAACAGGATGAACAATCACTAGATGTATATTGAAAGAAAAATGAAAGAAATGGCAATGCTCTCATGGTAGCATGTAGTGGTTTGTTGTATGGAAGTAGAAATGATGGAGACCATTTCTCACTACAAAGGGAGCATCAGTGCAGGCTTCTACTGAATCCCAGCTCCAAATGGATGTCACCAGTTGGGGAAGGGATAGGGTGAGGAAACAGTCACAGCAAAGGTCTGGGAGCTATGACAGTGTTGTAAACCCCACCTCACGCTGTCAGCTTCTATCCTTTCTGGGCTTCTGGTTTTATTTTTTGCTCCAAGTAGAGGTATAAAAAATACTAAGAAAATTATCTATGAAATATCTAATTCCTGGATGGATGAGGCTTTCTATGTTCAAAAGAACAGGTCTTTTACAACCTTGTTGTATAGCAACTCAATTCTTTAAAGACAGACCCTTTAAAGGTGAATATTCTTTAAATAGGAATTTTAGTGCTAGGGACCCTTAATTCTATTTTTAAGAAGTAAATGCATATTCTCACTCACATGAGGATGCGGTGACTAAGAGACCCTAAAGGCAGAGGCTAGGTAGACTCTGTCTCTAATTCACATCATTCCTGATTTTCAAGAAGTATTCAGTGGTTATTTATTGAGTTTAATTAAGATGAAAAAAATGAATAGAAGTATAAAAAAGCATAATTAGACTATTTTGTCTTAGTTAGCTGGGTCCTACTCACTCTAAAATTCACCAAGACTTAGCTGCTGGAGGTGTTCCCCAACTAATTTAACACGTTAAGCATCAAGCCTGTTTTGTCTTTGGACAGAAAGTATAGTGTCAGTCGCAGGTGACATAAAAGATGCTTGACAATTTTCCTCACTCACTTATCTTCCTGTCCATGTTAATAAGAAGAAGGAAGAGGAAGAGGAGGAGGAGGAGGAGGGGGGGGGATAGCAATATTTATTTTTAAAGGACATTCATTTGCAGCATCATTTACAGTAATAAAAAATAGAAACAACCTAAGCCCTCAATTACCTGGGAAATCATTATGCACATTTTTGAAATCTTCATAAAATGGAATTGTTTATATCCATTAAAAATATTGCAAACAAATGAAAGTTACTAATACTTAATAAAATTCAACTTGTATTCCTGATTAAAATAACAAATAGTAGTGAATTAGGAATAAAAGGGTTCTTCCTCAACATGCTATGTTAAATATATCTCAACCAATGGTAAATGAAATATCACTGTGCACCATGAATCATTAGAGTAGAGGCATTGCCACAAAATCCAAGGAGTATTGTAGTAGCATTAGAAGTAAAAAACAAATGGCAAGCATATTGCAAAGGAAGAGAGATATTTTTCAGTATCTGCAAATTCTATGATCACCTACTTAGAAAACTAAAGATAATTAACTAAGAAACATTTTTAGCAAGGCAGATGGATATAGGATATTTTTACAAAAATCATCACCTTTCTCATAAACCAATAATAACCAGCCAGAAAAAAAAAAAGATCCCATTTACAATTACAACAAATATATAATATACTAGAGGCCTGGTGCAAGAAATTCGTGCATTCCTGGGTGTCCCTCAGCCAGGCCTGCACCCTCTCACAGTCCAGGAGCCCTTGGGGGATGTCCTATTCACAGCTTAGGCCTGCTCCAAGCTGTCAGTGAGACATCCTTAGCACTGCTGCCGAGGTGGGAGAGGCTCCTGCCACTATCTCTATGCTGGC
>NW_006296063.1:259276-270312 GCF_000327345.1 Myotis davidii
ACAGGGGAGCACCCCCCAGCCAGAAGCCAGGCTCACAGCTGGTGAGTGCAGCGGTGGTGGCGTCCGCCTCTCTTGCCTCCATGGCAGTGCTAAGGACCCCTTGGGGCATGTATGGCTGCCAGCTTAGGCCAGTGGGGAGTGGACCTAAGCAGACAGGCAGACATGCCCTAAGGGGTCCCAGACTGTGAGAGAGCACAGGCCGGGCTGAAGGACCCCCCCCACCAGTGCACAAATGTTGTGCACCAGGCCTCTAGTACTGAAATAAAATAAAATGATATTATATTATAAATATGTTAATATATTAATATGCAATATTCATAAAACATTAAAATATGCAGTGCCTATGAGAAGAAAACTAGAAAACCTTACTTACTGAGGAACATCACACAAGATTTAGGATAATAAATAGGAATTCCGCCGAAACCGGTTTGGCTCAGTGGATGGAGCGTCGGCCTGCGGACTGGGGGGTCCCGGGGTCGATTCCGGTCGGGGGCGTGTGCCTGGGTTGCGGGCACATCCCCAGTGGGACATGTGCAGGAGGTGGCTGATCGATGTTTCTCTCTCATCGATGTTTCTGACTATCTCTCTCCCTTCCTCTCTGTAAAAAAATCAATAAAATATATTTTTAAAAAAATAAATAGGAATTCCAAGAGCTTCATTGAAAGTATTTATATTGTAAATATATCACTTTTCCTAAAATTTAATATATAAATTTAATGCAATTACCACCAAGATAACAATGATATTCATTTTCTTTTGTGGCTTTATTAAAATAATTTAGAGTTTAGATAGAAGAGTAAATGAGCAATAATGACATTTTGGAGGGAAATAAGAAATATTTGGGGGCAAGGGGTAAGAGGGTGTTTGATCTACCATATATTAACAGGTATATTAAAGTTGCGTTGGTCCTAATGGTTTGTGACTGACATAGGAAGAGATGGACTAGACCAGTGGACTAAACTAGAAATATAGCCAATGATATATAAGAAAGACATGGTAGGACTGGTGCTTCCATCAATGTGGCATAGCTGTAGCTCCAGAGTTATTTTAGAAACAGATCTTTAGCATGGCTCTCTGGTCAGTAGAGAGGGCAGGGGACTCTTGAAGTCTGAGGAAATATTAATTGTCCATATCAATGAAATGTCAGGGGGTGGTTAAGAGAATATTATAGGGGTTCAAGCCCCTAAGCCACCCCTTCTCTCTCACAGTGGGAGAAATGTGGGACTCCACAAATAGATTAAACAATTCGAAAATATAGCTAATCCCTAGCTCAAGTCTTAAATTGGATTCAATTCTAGACAGATTAATAATGTACATGTTAACTAATGAAAACATAAAAATTTATGGTGCAAATAATATATATATATTTTAATATTGGGGGTGGAGAAGGCCTTTGCAAGCATGAAAGCAAAAGTAGGAAATGGTCAAGTACCAAAGATATGTGTACAAGCAAGGTCATAACAGCATTGTTTACAAGGGAAAAGAAAGAAATGGGAACAGGAATAGGAACACTCTATATTGCATTGATAAGGAGAGACACCTGTGAGATCACCAGTTCTTGTTCAAGGAAAAAAAGCAGTTCACAATTCCTTTGTGTTTGTGAGGAAAATGTGTATATCCCAAATACCGAACTGATTTTCACCATGTGGTGGGATTATGGTGAATTTTAACTTTCTATTTTCTATATGTCTCTTTTGCCTTAATATTTTTATAAAGTGAATGTTATGATGTTTTATAATCAGATAAAAACAAAGTAAATAAAAAATCTTTACATTGTACGAACTAAATGATGTAAAATTGGATTTGTGTAGTAAAAAATCAAAAGGTAATACATACAAATTTTAGTAATGGCTTTCTCTGTCTGGCAGGATTGTAAGTGGTTATTTCTAGAATTGCCACAATGGGAGCAGATACTTTTTATAATCAGAACTTAAAAGATATGTACAATTCCTAGACTATGTGGTGGAAAGAGATGAGAAAGGCACGAAGGAGCTGAGGGTACAGAGAGGAGCTGACAATATGGTCGGGGCGGCAAGGAAACCTGGAAGAACCAGAAAAATGGCAGAGTGGTAGATGCTGTGAAGGAAAGAAAATAGGCTGGGAAGTAATACAGAGGAGAAGTGGGATTTCTGACTTTCTCTTTTACCAGTCTTCCACACGGAGCTCCTGTCACCTCCTTGTGCCCTAGTTCCCACAAGGGTTAGGTGACAGGCAAAACAAGTGGTGGGGTAGTCTGTTGCTGAGAAGCCAATTTCATAGCACAGCAAAGCAGTTGTATAGCAGTTGTACATAAGGTGAGGAGAAGGGCATGGTGGAGAGTCCCTCAGTGGAATCAGGGAACTGGATGAGAAGCTGCCTCATGGCACTTTCATATGAAATAAAAAGGCAAGATTAGTGGCTCAGTGGTTGTCTACCTATGAGCCAGGGAAGCCGCAGTTTGATTTCTGGTCAGGACATATGCCTGGGTTAGGCATGCAAGAAGCAGCTGATCAATGATTCTCTCGGCTTGCATCCATATCATCAAGTCACTGGCACATTGGAATTGTATTGCTATTTGGAATGTAGACCAAAACATGAGAATTGCCATGATTAAATAGCAACTCGGATGATTCCAGTGCATCAAAGTTTTTGAGAAATACTGGCCTAGAGGTTCCTTTAACCCTAGTCAGGGCAGATGACCAAACAGACAATGATTGCCCAGTGAGAGGGAGAAAAATCCACTTCCAGGGCAGAGGTGCCAGGGACCTTTTGGCCAATGAGGGAACTTTGCCTTCCTCTTGAAGGTAGGGTCAGACTCCAATCTCAGTCATTTCTTCAGCTGTTCTCAAGCACCCAAGACTCTGGACCCTCAGACCTTGCCTACCCAAGGAACACCCTGGGCCACATGCAGAGGAAATCTCAGGTCCACCCTGCTGAGAGGCAGTCTAACACCAGCTGGGGAGGAAGAAGCTGCTGACATCCCTGTTCTTGCAACCTCACTTCTCCCACTTCCCCTGCCAGAGTTTGTTAAAAGAACATCAGAGCTTGCTGGGAGCATTCCAAAGCCCCAGGTGTGGGTGGAGAGTGAGGGTAGAAACTCCCTTGTGATGGTATGCAGATTTCCAGGCTGAGTCTCACCTTTGGAATGAAAGAAATTAACCTAGAAGCACCCACTGTGTCAGATCATTTGCCCAACCCAGTGAATTTTTGTAGCTAGTATTCATTGAGACCCCACTGAACCAGGTGCTGTGCTAAACACTTCACTTGCATTCTCTCATTCAGTCCTTACAAGGACATTTGAAAGTGGGAGATCTCTTACTCCCATTTTTTCATACTCTAGAGAGGAAGAGTCTTTTGCTCAAGGCACACAGTTAGCAAGTACAAAGACTCACTTTGAACCTGGGCAGTCTGACTCCAGAGTGTGTTCTTTCTAACCAGGAATGGTGTAAGAAATGGGGATGGAGGGCCTGGCCAGAGTGTCTCAGTGTTTGAGCATCGACCCATGAACCAAGAGGTCAATAGTTCAATTTCCTGGTCAGGGCACATGCCTGGGTTTCACGCTTGATCCCCAGTTGGGGGCATGCAGGAGGCAGCTGATCAATGATTCTAATCATTGATGTTTCTATCTCCCTCTCTCTTCCTCTGTTAAAATCAATAAAAATATATTTTACAAAAAGAAAAAAAAAGAAATGGGATGGAGGAAGTGTAGGGAGATGGTGTGTGGTCAAGGATGGGGCTGTGAGAAGATGCAAGATGAGGTGAGGGGCAGGCAGGGGTGTTAACAGTGCTAGAGAACTGGAGCTAGTGTAGGAGTTGGTATGGGAGTGAGGAAGGAGGCATGAGATACTGTAGGGTGTGAACAAGGACCAGGTCAAGAAGGGAATAGCGCTCAGGGACAGGGCTTGGAGGCCATCTGTCTAGATGTGAAGATCAGGGTTGTGGGAGCTTCTTAGAGGAAGTAAGTCTCTGAACAATGTGAAACTTAGGGAGCAGATGAAGCTCAATGATGAAGCTCAGTTAAGGAATAGATGAGAATCAGGGATGTCATTGGGTGCTGGTCTGGGGTCAAGCCCAGGAAGGATGTGAAGGTCAGTGCTGGGGTTGGAGTGGGAAGATTCCAGGACAGTGATTGCAGCTCCATATTGTCACCATGGGCTGGCCTGGGGTGAGAATCTCACAGCCTGAGAGGCTTCAGGCTGGGATTAAAATTAGGATGCGGTAAGAGTCACTGCCTTGGTTTCCACTATTGTACCTCTACCAACTGCCTTCTTAGGTATTCTCTCTGTTTGCTTGTTTATTATCTCTCTCTCCAACTAGAATGGAAGCAGGGCATAAACTTGGTCTGTTTGGTTCACCCGTATGTCACCATAATCAAGCATAATACCTGGCACACAGGAGGTGCTCAATTAAATGCTCAGGGACAAGGCTCAGGAAAAGGATGGCA
The DNA here is from genome assembly GCF_000327345.1 of Myotis davidii. Classification (NCBI taxonomy): domain Eukaryota; kingdom Metazoa; phylum Chordata; class Mammalia; order Chiroptera; family Vespertilionidae; genus Myotis; species Myotis davidii. Next base: position 263,700 of record NW_006296063.1, read on the forward strand.
GATTAGAATATGGGGTGTGACTTTTGCTAGGATGTAGACTCCGTAGTGAGATGACCTCCAGGATGAGTGATGTTGAGGTAGGGGTGAGGGTCTGGGAAGATGTGAAGCTCAGGAATGAGGTGCCCTTCAGGTTCATGATGAGTCAGAAGAATGGAGTGAAGGGTTGGGGAGGAGATAAGACTTCAGGGGATCTGGTATATGTACATTCTGGTGATTTCAATATTTACATAGAGAATTCAGCCTTCTGGTGTTTCAGTCCCTTGACCTACTCTCCACCAATGCTCTTGCCTTGCTCCCAACTTCAGCCACTTACTCTCGTGGTCACATCCTAAGACCTTGCCATGATCTATCATCACCATCTCTCCAGGATCTCCATTATATAATGCTTTCTGAAAACCAGCTCATTCCTTTTAGTATTACATGAACTCAAAAAATCCTTTGACCACCTTTGGGACCCTTTAAACAACAATCCTACTGTTCTTTCACTATCCTTTACCAAACCCAGACTCTGTCATTTCCATCTTTACCCAGACTAAAATTCACAATCAATTATTGTTGCCCTAAATCCACAAGAAACTTCTGTGTCCCTCTGTCACCTCTTTGGACTCATTTAGCAAAATTCAGACTGATAAAATCCAACTTTCCACCTACTCTGGATTGAATGTGGCTGGAGAAAACCGTGCAGACATGCTGAGTAATTTAACTTTAAATTAATAACCATTAAACCTCAAGTGTACCCTTAATGCAGACCAATAATCATGCTACATTTCCAGCCTCCTCATCTCCCTGAAGACTATTTCAAGCCTTCTCTCCTTAAATCACCAACAACCCTCTCTCATCCCCACTGGCAATTGGCATCCTGGTGTCTTGTTTTGCAGACAAAACAGAAGTTATCAGAAGAGAATTGCTCCAAGCTCTACCATCACCTCTCACACCTACCTGCATCTGTGCACCTCTCTCTTTTGCATCAACAGTTTTTCCCTCTTTAATGGCTCATTGGCACACAAACATGTTACCATGCTTTCATTTTTCCCATGTTAAAAAATACTTTTTACTTGTCCCCTTATAGCTCCAAAACTACCACTCTCCCTTTCCTCTTCTATCCTTTACAGAAAAACTCCTCTAAATGGTTTTCAGTCACTACTCACTATTTTCAAGTTCTCTTTTACCACTCTTGATTGAAAGCACTCTGATCCACCTTTATGCCCCCACATCTCCCTGGACATTGCTCTTGAAGGTTACCAATGACCTTCACATTAGTAAACACAATGGTCAATTCTTTTATCCTCCTCTTCCTTGCCCAGTCAGTAAGATCTGAAGAATTGATCACTTCCATGGTCTAATTTGCTGGCTCCTTCTCATCTATCTCTAAATGATGGACTGCTCAGGCTTGATTCTTGGGTTGTTTTTCTTTTTCTGTACTCAGTTCCTCACTGATCCCATCCAGTCTCTTGACTTTTTTTGTTGATGTTAATCCTCACCCAAGGATATTTTTTATTTTATTTTATTTTTTATTTATTGTCTAAACTTTTTCATATGTCTCCTTTTTCCACGATTGACACCGCCCCCTCATCCATTCCTACCCAGGGCAAGCCCCCACTGCCCCAGTGTCTGTGTCCATTGGCTACACTAATATGCATGCATACATGACCTTTGGTTGCTCTCTAACCTTTTTCTATTGATTTTTAGAGAGAGTGGAAGGGAGGGGGAGGGACACAGAAAGAGAAACATTGATGTGAGAGACACATGGATTGGTTGCCTCCTGCATGAGCCCCAACCAAGGCAGGGGATCAAACCTGTAACCCACGTACATGCCCTTGACTGAGAATCGAACCTGCGACCCTTCAATCCATGGGTTGACCCTCTAACCACTGAGCAAACGGGCCAGGGCCAGTCTCATGACTTTTAATACTGATTAGATACTACTTATTTTCCAATTATATCTCCATCATATCTCCATCTCTGATGTTGCTTCAAACTCGAGACTCTTCATCCAACCTACTTCATCGCTGTCTTCCTCAGAGCTGTCCTTGACTCCTGTCTTTCTTTCATAGCCCACTATAAATCTGTCATCAAACACTAATGATTCTACCAGCAAAATCAACCTAGAATCTGCCTACATCTCATTGCATCCACTGCATCACCTCATGTAAGCCACCATTGCCTCCCACCTGGATTACTTCAATAGTCCCTAAATAATCCCCCTGCTTCCACCCTTGTCTCTCTTCAATATGTTCTCATAAAGCAGTCAGATTTATCATATATATGAAAATAGAAATTAGATCATATCACCCCTCACCTCAGACCCATCAATGTCTCTCCATCTCACGCTCACAGCTAAAGTCTTCACATTGACCTGTGAAACTGCATGATCTCTAGCCACCCGCATCGCGGTTTCTCTGGCCACATTTTCCACCATCCTCCTCTCTCACTCTCTCCATGTCAGCATATCAGCCTCCTGGCTGACTCAAGGAATTGCTAAGACATGCCTCTGATTCCAGGGCTTTTGCACATGTGGATCTCTCAACCTGGAACGTTTGGCCCCTTATCCCATTTAGGTCTTGGCTCAAATGCTATCTTCTTAGTAATGTCTTCCATGGCCACCATATTTAAACACTCCATGCCCCAAGATCCTTCTCTACTTTTCTTCATAGCACTGATCATCACCTAACATCCTGTATTCATGACATCTTTGTTTATTTGCCTAATCTCCACTATAATAGACAATTGTTTGTTTGTTTTGTTGGATTCTGCAATCCTGGGTCCTAGAAAAGAATTTAGCACACAATAGCTCTGAGTAAATACTCTGCTTGAGGCTAGAAGTCTGAGATCAAGGTATCAGCAAGGTCAGTTTATTCAGAGGCCTTTCTTCTTGGCTTATAGATGACTGTTTTCTCCCTGTGTCCTCACATGGTCTTCTCTTTGAATGTCTGTGTCTTAATATCCTCTTGTTATAAGGACATGAATTATATTGGTCTAAGGCCCTCCCAAATGGCCCAATTTTACCTTAATTACCACTCTAAAGACTTTATCTCCAAATATGGTCACATTGTAGGGTAAGGGGATTAGAACTTCAACACATGGATTGGGGAGGGGAGGCAGCACAATTCAGCCCATAACACTTGATTAATCAGTTGGCAGAGATGAATTGAGGCTCTTATGGTATAAGGATCAGGGTTTAGAATCAGAGATGGAGTAAGGCTTAGTGAGGATATAAGTGGATGGAGAGCAACAGAGCTCATAAAAGGTTCAATTCTGGAGTGAATGAGGGTTAGGTAGAGTGAAGCACCCGGAGTGAATGAGGCTGGAAGAGGGTACTTGCCTCAGCCAAAGGATGAGACACAGGGATGGGATTAGGGAAAAGCTGTGTAGAGGAAGATGAGTAAATTGGTGCATTGAGGTATGAGGAAAGGAGATATTGGTCAAGGTTTGAAGAGAAAGGGATGGGGAGGGTCAAAGAGTGGCAAGGTGGTTAAGACCCTGGGATAGGGTCAAGGATGTTGGGAATATCACTGATGGGCAAGATCACCTACATACTTTGCAGAGCCCAGTATTCACAAAGTATTGAGAACTGCAAGATGGCAAAAGCCAAGCATAGGGAACTCTTCTAAGTATTGGACCCTGTCCAACTTCATAGTTCCAACATCCATGAAGCTGATACCACCAAATGGGATCTGGATCAGAAGTAGATGCAGGTTAGAAGTTTGAACAAGGTTGGGGTAGAAGGTCTGCCCTCTCACACCATATTGGGAATTTTTATTGAAATATGATCTGCCTTCGGTCCTCTTTTGAAATTCTTAGCAACCATATTGTACACTTCTTTTTTGAAACTGGGTCCTCCCATGGTCCTTAGTGCACTACATATGTGATTTTGATGTGTGCCAAGGTGGGTTTGTTGAGATTGCCAATGCAGCGACTAAGAGAAGAGTGCATGATGAAAGTAATGGAGATAGGGGAGAATGAGTGAAGGCTCACAGGAAAACCAGAACATCTCTCCAGATTTTAGATAATAAGGATCTAAACTGCCAGTAGACTTGGGGAGGTTAAAGTAACCTTGATTTGGTTGGAGAAAAAAAGTGCACCAAATCGCCCAGTTCCTGGCTAAGGCAGATAAGTCAGTGGCCAAGCCTTTCCCATACTAGTGCAGAGAGGAACTATTCATATCAAGGTCTAAAAGCAGGGGAGAGGTGGGGAGGTAGGGCTTCAGCCCTCCCCAGACAATCCTCAGGAGTGCCTGAAGCCATCTGGAGGGGAGTTAGAAAGACTTCTGAGAAAGCCAGAATCTGGAGGAAGCCAAGTGTGGCGGGGGGAGCAGAATTGCTGGTGGTACTGGGGATATCTTGGTGTTAAGGTGAAGGCTGAGCTTCACTCCAACTCCATACCTCAGCCCAACCTCTTCCACCTCAGCTTTTCAAGCATCTAGTAACCTTGCTGCAGATGCGGCTTTGTGTTGGATGCTAGGGACACATGAAGAGACAAGGTCTCTGACCCAAAGCTAGAGGAGGCAAGTATGCACCCCATGAGCAACTAAATGAACACAGTGCATCTGGATGTGGCCAAAGTTGACCTGTATTAGGCTCATACTAAGCACCAGACACACTTGATGTGATTGTCTCATTTGTCCTCCTTACCACCTTTTGAGACAGGTACTATTCTCATTATTCTCATTTGACAGATGAGGAAACTGAGATGCAGACAGGTGAAATCACTTGCTGAGGATCACAGTGCTGATCAGTGGTATTGCCAAGTGGTACCACAGGCAGCATGCTGCAGAGATGCTGCTCTGAATCCTTCTCACCCTAGGTATCCACAGATGCACCCCCCATTTATAGTCTCTGCAGACTGAGTGCTGAGAATGTAGCAGTCAACACAGGTGGGTGTGGATAATCCCAGAAGACCTCAGAGTAGAGATGTCATCTGAGCTATGTGGGAAGAATGAATACAGTGCACAGAGGCTAACAGTGGGAGGAAAGGCATTCTGAGCTGAGAGGGAACTATTAGACTGGTGATACTGGAGCCAGAAACTTATGTAGGGGGGCTGGGAGGAGGGCAGAAGCCATAGACCCCTTCTTCATACACTGAAAGCTATGCAAAGTCTCCTGTGAATATCGTGGTTTAGATCAGGATGGAGACATGGTGGTGGACTAGGAGACCCAGAAAGTAAATTCCTAAAGATCCCCAAACAGTTTCCCCTATCAACTATGACCCAGGCTCCCGCCCCCTGAAGTGAAGGTGCTTCTAAAACATACACAGTCTTTGGGCCCGAAAAAAGCCCTATTCTCATTCTCAGGTAATGTTGCTTTTTTTTCCTGTGGTAGCTTACTCCACAGGCTAGGCGCAGTGATGGCGAACCTATGACACGCGTGTCAGAGGTGACACGCGAACTCATTTTTTTGGGTTGATTTTTCTTTGTTAAATGGCATTTAAATATATGAAATAAATATCAAAAATATAAATCTCTGTTTTACTATGGTTGCAAATATCAAAAAAATTCTATATGTGACACGGCACCAGAGTTAAGTTAGGGTTTTTTCAAAATGCTGACACACCGAGCTCAAAAGGTTCGCCATCACTGGGCTAGGGGCTGTGGTCCTTTTGCTTTCAATGGGGGAAGGGTGCCAAGGGTCTGTCCTGGGCAAGGAGGGAGCTCCTGCAGCCATGGAAGGAGCAAGCAAGGCAGGGGAGGGCTTAGAACTGGAGGCAGAGATGGAGAGGAAAGCACCTTTGAGAATGGGGGGAGGGTCAGGAAGGGGCGCTTACCCAAACCAAGGCTGCTTTCTGCTAGTCCTGGGAGCTGCACCGGAACACACCCTGGGGCGGTGGAGGTCCTCCCCAGCTCTTTTCCCTGTTACTCTGCAGCAGGACAGGTTGCTGTTTCTCTGCCTGGAAACTGCCCCAAAGCACGAAATTGGGAGGGTGTGCCAACTCCAGTTCTTGGCTGGGTTCCAGTGATTCAGAGAACAAAAAGAGCCCTGAAAACTCAGCAGGGCACACCTGCCCCTCCTAGGAAGCTTTGGCAAAGGAGATCCTGAGTTCCCTTAGAACTGTCCTGCTCTCTTTTAGCAGTCCACCTCCTTGCCTGTTCTCCCTCGACTGTGTCATTCCTCTGCTACCAGCGTCTTGTCCTGAACCTCCTCCCATAGTGCTGCCTTTTGAGTACCCCCACTCCTCCACCCACCCAGCACTCCCCTTGCAGGCCCAGGAGACTCCCTCCTCTCCCCCACCTACACCTGAAGAGTTTCCCAAGCCCATTTCCTCCTTTATTTCGCAGCACTCCCTGGACAGGATTCTCCCCATTTCCCAGATTTGACAGGAGAGAAGCCTGCTGTGCCAGGGCAGGGTGGGGAGAGTTTAAGTGAAGAAGCCAAGGTCACCCAGTCATTGGTGGAACGCAGCCTAGACCCAGCCTTTCTTCTGCGGGCCCATTTGAGCCCTGGCCCGGCGGACTCAGGCTGCTGTCCCAGGCCCCTCTTCCCTTGGCTGGCATTCTGGGGCGGGCTGGCCAGAATGACAGGTGAGCCAGGGTAGGGAACAGTTGGGGGAGTTGGGCTTCTCGGGGACACCTGGTGCGCGGGCCTTGGGCGCGGCTGCCTGAGCCCCTTGCAGCCCCAGG
>NW_006296063.1:270809-283028 GCF_000327345.1 Myotis davidii
CGCAAACAGGGCGTCCGCCTCCTGGGCCCGGAGAACGGTGAGGCCATTTGGGTTGGGGTCCCCAGCCCCGAGGGCACGGTTCAGTGTCCAAGATCACTGAACTGGGCGCGGGGCACTATTGGGGGAGGGTCTGGATGTCCGGCCGGGCCAAGGCGTTGGGGTCTTGAGCAGACCTGGGAGATGAATGTTGCTGGGCCAGGAGTTCATGGGCAGGGCGCTGGTGCGGGCTATGGAGGGCGAGGACAGGTACTTTGAGGGCTGGCATGAGTAGAAGGGGACAAGGAGGGTCCAGGGTTTGAGTTAGAGCATAATTTGGGAGTCCCATGTCACTGGGTGGGTTGATGAGTCATAAGATTTGGAAACCACAGAAGCTTTCGTGGGGATCAGTTCTAACTGAGGGAAATAAAAAGGGTTTGGATTTAGAGAAGTGATTTGGAGGCCATGTCTTGGGACTCCAGGTCTGATGGCCGCCAGTCCCCTTGCAAGGAACTTTGGGAGCCAAGTCCCTGAGTGCTCTGATTCGGAAGCTCCAGCCTGGAGTCTGGAGGTCTTTGTGGTGGCCTTCCTTCCTTTCTAGGCCTTCAGGATTCAGCTGTGTTCCTGTGGGGAGTGGGTTAAAAATTCCTCCGGCCTACAATCAGCCTTACAGTATCCACCAGGGGCAGGAGGAACATATACATGCGTGACTGCTGCAGCGTTCTCTGTCATGGAGCCCTCACGCTTCCTCACTGTTGCCATAGTAACAGCCTATCGATGGTGTATTTATAGGGGAAGAAGCAGGCGCTACATTTGGGGGAAGGAGGGGAAGGAGGCCTCATAGCAGCAGCAGCAGTGACATTGGCTGTAAAATTGTTAATAGAGTGTGGCTATGCCCTGTGAGCTGTTTGGGGGAGTTCCTGGCTTGTATGAAGCTTGAAAATGAACTAATGACTTTTTTCAGGTATCAGAATAGCCTACTTTCGGGGCTATGAGGTGTCTGGGTGTGCATTTATCGAAGTCAGGTGTTTGGGGGCAAGAAGTGGCTATTGCAAGCTGTTATGTAATTTTTCCACGTAAATAATTTAAAAAAACAATGCTGCAATTCTCTTTGATAAGCAATTAAACAGTTTTCTACCTTCACTTATTAGTAAAGCCTTTACTCATTCTCTTCAAACCCTGGCACAAAGGCTCCATTTTTCTTCAATCAAAAACCTTGCTGTTAGGCATGCCACACCCACACCCTGGCCACATGACCAGCATTGGCTGTAGGGGAACCTCAGAGATCTGCAATGGAAGCAGAATTGAGATCTAATAGTCCATCTTCACTCTCATAAACATTGCGGGTCAACTTTTCTCGCAATAGTAGGCCTATCATTGAGAGATCACATGGTGATAGTTTTGGATGGGATTGTTGTGGGGTTCAAAAGAGAAAGTCCCCCTTGACATAGTGTTTCCATAGATGGATGTAAGATGTGTTGTTTTTTCTTTGGTTTTAATTTTATTTATGATTTATATTCTACCTGTTTGCCAAAAAGATTAGAAGATATATTTTAAATATACTTAAGACTCTGTAAACATAAATTAAAAAGTGTATACCATGTCATAGGGGAGAGGCATATGTGCTGAACAGCTAGGCATCCAGGGCACTTGTACTTGATGGTCAATGTTAATGTTGAACTTCCTGGCAGCCTAGGAAAAAAAGGTAGCACAATGGGTTACACCGTTCACATGTCCTGCATCCAAATAGTCATGAAACCAGAGCTTCTGCTTGGGGAGGGGAGCAGTGGGGTGATTGCTCCCAGATGTGGACAGTTGGGCCAGTGCTTCGGAATATGAGCATGAGTGGGAGTGTATGTTGGGGGGAGCAGTGTGCTGTGGCTAGGGTTTACATACTGGCTGGATAATTCCTGAGCAGGAGCACAGCTTTCAGACAATAGCTCACATTAGAGGCAACACTTGTATTGAGTTAGCATCTCAGTTTTGATCTCATCAGTCAATGTCTTGGTACACTGCTGCAGTGTTCTTTAAATCAAAGAGGAGAGATGACTGGTTTCAGGAGATCTTTGCCATCATGTCTGGTGAATATGAATGTAGCAGGTCACCTTGGTTTGGGCCATGACTTTTGAGATGGTTGTTGCTGCCATGTTAAGCTTTGCCAGTGCCTGCTCCTTAAACATGTGCTGCCTCTTTTCAAGAAACGTGCTTGTCATTAGAGGTATCTGGGACTTTCCGTTGTGAGAAAAATTAGTTTCCAAAATGTGACCTCTCTCTGTCACTATTAATTTGCTTGACCTTGCCTAACTCCTGGTATCTCTGAGGTTCTTTTCAATTCAAAAGTGCACAGATTCCTTGAGGAAAGTGAGAAAGGAGGAACCTCAGCCTGTAGGAGTTTTTTGTTTTAAAAGAAAAAATTAAGTTCTAGGTCTTCTAGAATCTCAGAATATTCTTGGAGAAAAAGCTAGAGGGTTTTCTTTGGGCCATGCAGGGCCTCGGGAAGCTCTGGAGGAGAGCTCAGGGTAGAACGGGAAGCAGCAGAGCTATGAGCAACACTGCCAAGGGTGTTGTGCCTCATAAGGTGCTGCTTTAACTTTGGCCAAGCCAGTGGGGCTGTGGTTCACATTCTAGAACCAAAAGGGTGCCCTGTAGGTTTTGGGATGTCATTTCAACTGTGACTCTGCTTTTCTCCTTTTCCAGGCAAGTGAGACGCTGGTTCTGAGGGAGCACTATGGCACGTGAGTTTTTCTGAGCCTAGGCCAAGTGGGGAAGGGCCATGCCTAAGGGCTCATGGGAAAAGTGCATATCCATCTTTCAAGTCCTTGCCAGCTCTCCCCAGATTGTCCCTGTGGCCCCTGTATGACTAGCTTTTTCTGCAATACATGCTCACTTGGAGCTGTGCACTTACCCAGGACACTATGGCAGAAACTAAAATGACAGGTCATAAGGCCTGGGGAAGGGTGCCTGCCTGCTGGCAAAGCCCTACCTACCTGGGCATGAGTGGGACTGTTTGACATGAGAACTAAGAAGTCTCACCTCTAGGGTCATATCAGGAGTAGATGTCACCTCTTCTTTTATTCTCTAAAGTCCTAGGCCAGGCTTATGGAAGTACATAGCTCGTATTATACTGGTCAGCTGGAATAAGTAGATATGGCTACCACTCAATGACATTTTTCCAGGAGGCAACTGTGCCCAGTAGACAAAGATTTAGATTTTCCCTATGGACCCTGCTACCCTCTTCTCAGTCTCATGTACATTCAGTCCTCTGACCTACTCCTGTCTGGGTTTGTACAAGACTGATTTGGGCAAGGCTATTAATGCTAGGTGATCTGACAGCACAGGTGGTCATTCAGGTGCAGGGAAGATACCCTGATAGAGTCTTATGAGATTGTTTAGTATTGGTCACCAGCATCAGCCTCAAAGAAGATGCTGGTGACCTCATGATAAGGGCTCTGATTTTCTTGTTTTGAGGTGAGGCAGGAGATACTGGGTGTTTTTTCACTGACTACTCAAAATCCTTCATGTCCATCCACATTCTACACAACATGCACTCTCCATTTTCCTCCATAGCACCAGAGACATGAGTCTTATTGAGTCCATGGTATTCTAGACCAGTGGTCAGCAAACTCATTAGTTAACAGAGCCAAATATCAACAGTGTGCAAATTGAAATTTCTTTTGAGAGCCAAATTTTTTAAACTTAAACTATATAGGTAGGTACATTGTTATTAACTTAATTAGGGCACTCCTAAGACTTAGGAAGAGCCACACTCAAGGGGCCAAAAAGCCGCATGTGGCTCGCGAGATGCAGTTTGCCGACCACGGTTTTAGACAGATATATCATGGCATCACGGAAAGTCAGCCATTCCATCCCTGCTACAAAGGGCCAACCATGTCTGCTATGGTGGCTAGCCAGCTGGCTTTGTTTTGCTTCTCTCCATCATGTGCTTCTGTGCATGGGCTGAGTCTGGTTTGAAGGAGCCCCTGGGCACCTCCCCATTCCAGGCCTCAGTGAAGCTTTCTCCTCAGTGTTTCTGGAGGCCAAGAATGCCCATTCGGTCCTGAAACGATTTCCTCGTGCCAATGAGTTCCTGGAGGAGCTGCGCCAGGGTACCATCGAGCGGGAGTGTATGGAGGAGATCTGCAGCTACGAGGAGGTCAAGGAGGTGTTTGAGGACAAAGAGAAAACGGCATGTACCACCCTATGGCTGGGTTCTGGGAGGAGAGGTAGCCTCAGGAATAAGAAGAGCAGGCCCAGGTGCCTCAGATGGAATAGAATCAATGAAAGAAAGCCAGCCTAATCCAAGGCAGGGCCACTGGGGCCATAGAAGAACAGAAAACATGTCCTTAGAGTCCCATCGGCCTGACTCTGGGGGCCTCCTCTATGGGAGAGTTGCTCTTCATCCTTGGTGCATTCTATAGCCTCTCTGATAGCTCTTAGAGGCCAGTCAGATGGGGTAGGGTAGGGAGCAGTCTTGCGGAAGGTCTCTGAGGTCCATCTGGGGCATGTGCACTTGTGCATAAGTGTAAGTGGCCCTTCTTCTTTTGCAGATGGAGTTCTGGAAGGGATACCCTAATGCAGTCTACTCTGTCCGAGACCCTGCACAGAGCTCAGATGCCATGTATGTGGTGGTGCCTCTTCTGGGGGTGGCGCTGCTGATTGTCATCGCCTTGTTTATCATCTGGAGGTGCCAGCTGCAGAAAGCCACCCGTCATCACCCTTCATATGCTCAGAACCGGTACCTAGCAAGTCGCGGCGGGCACAGCCTGCCCCGGGTCATGGTGTACCGGGGCACTGTGCATAGTCAGGGGGAGTCCTCTGGGCACAGGGAGGCAGGGAGCAACCCGCAGGTGGTGCTGGGGCCCAGTCGGGGGAGCAGAACCACAGTCCGCCTTGAGAGCACCCTCTACCTTCCTGAGCTCTCTCTCTCTAGACTGTCCAGTGCCACTCCTCCCCCATCCTATGAGGAGGTGACTGCACCCCAGGAGAGCAGCAGTGAGGAGGCAAGTGTCACTTACAGTGACCCACCCCCAAAGTATGAGGAGATAGTGGCTGCCAACCCTGGCTCAGACAAGTAATGGGACTTGTGAAAGAGGTATGAAAACCTCTTTCAAGGGTCTCCTATTTTCTTTTTAACTTTTTAAAGACTGTGCCACCACAAAACAGCCTTAGCCTCCTTGTTGCCAAATAATTTCCTAACCGTGGATTTGTAGGAAGTCAGTTGTCAGGTGGAGGGGTGTAGGGAGCACACATGCCCCTGGAAAGAGCTACAGGCCAGAGAGCCCAGCTCTTCCAGAAGCCCCCTTTGTCTCTCCATCCTGTCCTTCTGTCAGGGACTGGCTTCTCTTATGCCAAAGGAATCACCCCATGGAATTGACTGTGGCCAGAATGTCCATAACCTTGGGCCCTGGGGCTGCACAGCTGGCTGAAGACCTGTCTGTGTCTGGAAGCCTAGGCCACAGAAATGAGAGAGAGGAGCCAGCCCTTCAACTCCATTTCCCCCCAGCAGTCCTGTGCTTACTGTCCTGGCTTACATTTTGAGGACAAGAACAGGACTGAACAAAAAACAAACAAAAAGAGTTATAACAAATAAATAATGAACACAATAAAGCAAAGCACTATAACTTAGGCCATTCATAGGAGGCCAAGGGAAATCAATTTCACAGATCTGTGATGCTTCTCTCCCCCAATGCCCACCCCCCATCCTCCTGACCAGGTTAAAATGAATGTTTAGAGTAACCTGGAAGGAGGACAGGGTGTGTGAAGGGTGAGGGGTAGGGACCTGGCTGGCAGAGCTACCTCCTCCAGATTGAGCAAAGGGGCCTGCGTTAACTTTGCTATCCTGGAGTGGTAGCTCTGGTTCTGGTGTGCTTGGTCTCTCCCAGGTCTTGGCTCTCCAGACATATGCACTGGCTGTGCTAAAACTGCTACCTATTGGCATGAGTCCAATCATAGCCCTGGGAAAACCTATCTGGCTGCCTCTGCCTGCAGAGTACCTGGCCTCTGAATGGTTGGGGTACAGGCTGGGGCAGACAGCTGAAGTTTTTTCCTCATAAGGTTGATTGTCCCATAGCACATCTACACCCATGAACTTGGCCTCCTCAGCACTGTGCTCTCTGGTTTTGAATTTTTGGGATACTTCCCTTTTCATGAGTAGGTGAATTGAGTTGAATTTGAACTTTAGATGGCTTATTTTTTCTTAATGATGGTGCCCACCTGGGAAGAAGATCCTAAAATGTCCCATTTTAGAAATTTCTTTGCGAGGGAGATGGGGAAGCCCATGACCTGGGGTAGAAGGCCCATCCAGGATTTGCCCTGTCATTGCCAGGTGCTGGCCTGTTTTTATTAACCCTTTTCTGTGGCCTAAGAGCTGTCCACCTTTCCATTTCAGTGAGGTTTTGGACAGCAATGGGGGCAGAGGTGACCTATCTTTAACTGTCAATGACCACACAAAAGACCGTCGACACCTTGTTCCCCAACCCTTCATCTCTATCCTCTTGGCCTTGGCGCCAAACCATTTTTCCTCTGTGGTGCTTTTTTAAATGTAGCAAATTTTTGTGGCGCCCAAAAGAGTGCATAGCCAGGGTCTCTTGGCAACCACAGCAGTTTAAAACCCACTGAAAAGACAAGCTCCTTTCTGTTTAAACAGCTCTCCAAGGCAGGCATCGGGCCTTTTTATTTGAATGCAGCCCTGCCTTGTGGCCACAGATAACATCTGGAGGCCCCTTCAGTCTTGGACACTTGCCCTGAGACTTGCTTCAAGTCAGGAGGCTTGTGATCTTATCCCAGTGAGGCCACCAATTTGGACAACTTGGCCTTGTGGTTGGGGTTTTTCATCCTTCCCCCTACCTCACAGGACTATGTGGAGGTTGACTGAGCTAATGCTTGTGTAGTATGGTTTGCCCTTAGGAAGATTCTTCTAGGAATGTGTAGGTTATAGGGGACCATCTTAGTGGAGGCCTTCATATGACTCTGATATTGAGTCTCAACCTAGGGAATCAGTCTCCTGCCAGTTGACCCTTTCTGTTCCCTCTCCCCACCCCACACCCCACCCCTGAGAGCTCCCTGGTGCCAGAGGTGCTGACCAGGTGGCATTCCAACTTTCTTTCCTTCCTTGTTTCCTCCCTCTGGATCTCTAGCACTACACTCCTACCCTTCTTCACAAAGGCATTTTTGGCCCAGAAAGCCCATGCTTTTTCCATAATGGAGGCTGGGGTCATTCCCATTTGGCCCTGTTAGAAAACCTGAGGCAGTCTGAAACTCTGGGGCCAGCCCCTGCCCTCTCAGCATTTTCTTGGGCTGGTGCCTGTGTGTGACGTGGGAGAAGACACTTACCCCCATGTGTCTCCTCTCCACTGAGCAGAGGGCCAGGCATAGGCCCCATCGACCAGAGCCAAGGAATGCCTGCTGCCTTTGGCATCTATTGAGCCCTTCCTTACTGAGCTGCCAGATATTTGCAGCTGGGTGGAGACAGAATAGATATGGAAGCAGGAACTTGGCCCAATGGAGGGTGGCACATGTCCTTCAGGCGCTGAGCACAGATTTACAGGGAGAGCTCGCTCAGAGGCATTTCCTTAAGGTCCTGTGCTCTCCGGTTCAGGTGCTTAACAGCATTCTCTGGGTGGGCTTGCCACCATGGTCTCTGGGACGTTTTTTGCAGTATATTGTAGAAAAAGACTGTACAGTCCACAATGGTCATCATTCCTCGCGGTGCACATTTGGCTTTCATGAATGCTCTGTACATATCTTTCAAACTCTGTCTTTGTATGGACATAGATTTGATACAATGCTAACGCTGCAGTAGCCACATCTTTGTTGTTTTTAGACTTGTGCGTGTGTGTGTGTGTGTGTGTGTGTGTGTGTACTCTTGTGCACATTGCCTTTTCTCACATGCTTATCTGAAACAATAGCCGGTGTGTGGCTATATTTGTACCAGGAAGGAGGGTTCCCGTCTGAAAGGGAGGAATGCCCCCTCCCGGGGACTGGGTAGCCTGATGACAGGGCCCTGAAGAGGAAAGCTGAGATTTGCTGTCGGAGCCCCCCAAAGTTGTCACCTTTTACCCCCACGCACAAAAAAACATTGGAAGAAGACGAAGCAGCTCCATCCTGGGTGCCTTCGCCTGCTGGGATTCCCAACTGACATGCCTTTTTTATTTGGTGCCCCTGGCCTTTCCAGTTTTGTGGGCATCAGCAGCTGAAGGAAATATGAATGCTCCTGAGATTTTTAATTTTTAATTTTTTTGGTGGAAGGATGTGTGACTTTTGACTTTAGGAAGGGCGGGGCTAGTTATTCAGTTATTTTTCATTAACAAAGAAAAGGCTTTAAAAATTCCTTGAAAAATGACTGTCACTCGTTTTCAACCAAAAACTTTCTAAGAATTTTTAAAACAAGAGTCACAATCTTGTCCCTTCCCTGCTGCTCCCCATCACCCAGGGTTTTCAAACCAAAAGCACAAGAGAAAGAGTGGAGCTCACAGGTGCCCAGCTGACATGCACAGCATTAGCATTGTACCCTGGCTGATGGAAATGCAACTGAAAGCCAGGGACCTCCTCTTCTACTTGCCAATCCCACTGCCATTTGTGTGAATTCCTTAGGGTGCTCTGGAAGACAGGAATCTGGCTGATTTGTTGGACGTTGTCTTTTTTGTAGCCAGAATATGAGGAATTCAGGACAGGAAAGTGTCTGTTAGGAGTTGGAGCCAGATGGTTCCTCTCTGGCTGGCTGGGGTTTGATCTTTTGACAACCAAATGGCATCCCATGAGAAGAAGGAAAAACAACACTGCCTCTAGATTGTTCTTTTATCTGAGAGAGATCATCAAGAGAGACTCACTCACATGCGCTCTGTCTTTCTAGGAGTATGTACTTGTGCTATGTCTCATGTGTGTGCCCTCGTGGTCAAAGCCAAGATGGAGAGCTGGGCAGCAGAGCTGCTGGTGTAGGGTGCTTTTCAGCTTGACAAGTGATGAAGTTCCATTTCAGGATTACGCTGATTCAGAAACAAGCACATCCTCCCCACTGAACTCTCCTCATACTATTTAGTATAATTAGCTAATTTAAAAGTACTGTAATCAGACCGCCTGCAACTATGGTAAAAAGCCCATTAACTTGAAGCCCACTAATTTAGAACTTAGAGAAAATCACGACTGAAGATAATTCATGGTATCTGCAATTCTTGCTCTGTAGAAATGTTTGAAGTACTCTTAAGTCATATGCGTAAGAGGGATCTAGTATATAATGAGTACTTTTTTCAAATAAAAGGCTCAGGATATCAACGATCCCTGCACCGTGCCTTCAGCTTTGGGGGTTCAGCAATTCTCATATGTAAGGCTCTTTCTATACTGGATGATTGATTGTTCTCTCTCCATCGTGGGGATGTTGGGTATTGCAGCTTTTCATTCTACTCCTTTATTCACCTTGGAATCATATAGTTTGTGAACTACACTGCAATTTAAAGTAATATAACCGTGTATCTTGCTAAATATTCTGTAAAGCAGATGCTTTGCTATTAGACTGGCCGTTCCTATCATTTGCCGCCCCCAAATATTCAAAGGGAGCGTTTCCTTTCACAGGCTGTGGGCGGTGAGTCTCTCTCTAGCAAGAATTTCTCTGACAAAGATATCCAAACAGCACACCCCCTCAGGCTCAATGCCTCAACAGTTGTTCCACTGTACTGAGATATCTGCCCATTGAACAGTGCCTGCTCTGCTCCCGCCCCCAGCCCGACCATTAACACAGATATTCAAGATTGGGATAAATCCCACAGCTGCTTTTGCCTTCAAATTCATCTCCCCTTGTGGATGCCACTTTCCCAGGCCTGAACACACCTGCTATTTCACTCTGTGATTGTGAATTTGTGATAGTGGAAACTCCTATGTGCAACTGAGCTTATAGACGTGATTACTGTGAAATGGATTAATTTTGGTACCACTTTAAACTGTGCTCTTATTCATGTGTTGACCCATGTCAGCTGGGAAATCTGTGCATTCAGTAATAGGTCAGGATTTCACTGGAGCCTGGGGGCAACAAACAAACTTGCTTCTGATCTCTTTCTCTGTCTCTGTCTCTCTCATTGTAATTATTGAGTTTAGCTGTTAAACTTTGTCTCTTTCTGTACAAGATAATGAATAATAATAAAGAGCAAATGTAATTCACTGTGTTCTGTCCTCATCTATTTTGGATCCCCAGACTTCCATGGGGGATGGATGGTTGTGGGCTAAACTGGTTTTTCCAAAAGTCAGACTGTAGATAAGGAAACAGCCCAAACCAGTTTGGAAGCAGGAAGCAAAGATGTCCTGGGTCCTAATGTTTGTCCCTGTGTGTGTGTAAGATGATCTCCTGCCCCACACCCCTGGGATGAAGTTTGTAAGATCTGTCACAAATCACATCAGCAACTTCCCTGACACCTGATCCCTGGTTAGTAACAGAGGTGCCCCTGGCTAGGATGCTCTGCTTCTTTTCTGAGCTGGGGGAGGAGCTGGAAGGAAGGTTTTTCCTATGTCCTTTGTAGGTGGGCCATGATACTCAGACTTCATCCTGGCCCAGCTTTCTGAATTTTGAGGATGGCAAGAGTCAGAATCTATTCAGAGGCCAATGACGCCCTAACCTCTCCCTTGGCAGAAGTGTGGTCTTAGCCCCAAACACACTCAGGTGTTGGTTCAGAGTGAGATATGGCCATGGGCCATCACTGGCACAAGTTGTGTCAATCCCCAGTAATGAAAGTAATTCACTCTTTTTTTTAAAATATATTTTATTGATTTTTTACAGAGAGGAAGGGAGAGAGATAGAGAGTTAGAAACATCGATGAGAGAGAAACATCGATCAGCTGCCTCCTGCACACCTCCTACTGGGGATGTGCCCGCAACCCAGGTACATGCCCTTGACGGGAATCGAACCTGGGACCTTCAGTCCGCAGGCCAACGCTCTATCCACCGAGCCAAACCGGTTTTGGCAGTAATTCACTCTTTAATAGGAAAAGCCATGGTTGTGATGAGACAATAGCAATAAAATTCAGGGCCTTTTTTAAGGATTGAATGTAGAGGCTAAATGCCAGGAAAGAGAGCCAGAGACCTTAAATT
Source organism: Myotis davidii (assembly GCF_000327345.1). Lineage (NCBI taxonomy): Eukaryota > Metazoa > Chordata > Mammalia > Chiroptera > Vespertilionidae > Myotis > Myotis davidii. The sequence goes on from NW_006296063.1 coordinate 281,859, forward strand.
TCATTCTTATCCCAGTCTGGACCCCAGGCTTCCAAAGTCCCCCTTGGGGTACTACCCAAGGAACTGAGCCTCCCTTTCTTATCTGCCAGCTGTGTCATAAGACCATAGATTATAGGGACAAGGCAGTTGGATTGCTTTTAGAGGGTGAGGGCAAGTCAGGGGCATGAGGGACCTAAAGGGGTGATGGTGAGGAGAGACATTTCTACTCCAGTGTCTCTAAGTCCCTGCTGGAACAGACACAGGGAATCAGGTAGGGGGCAAAGACTGTGCTTCGGGAGTGTGGCTTGGAAAGGGAGACCTCTCTTCTCACGCTTTCCCCACTGCCACACCATTGGAGCAGTTGGCCTGAGACTGCATGGAGTGAAAGGACAGGACAGTGGGGAAGATCCATTGTATTTGGAATGGAGAGTGTCAAAGAAAGCCTCCCTGAGGAAGCCATACGCAACTTAAAGATTGAAAGATGAGTAGAAATCAGTTAGTAAAGAGCATAGAAGACAATTAAAACAGGCAGAGGAGCAGTCTATGAAGAGACCTGGAGCCCAGCAAGGCCACTATGTTTTTAAGGAAACAGAAGAGGCCAGAGTAGCATAAGGAGAAAGACTTGTGTAAGATGAGGTTGGAAAAGTAGAGGAAAGTCCATACAGAGCTCCCTAGGCCACACTCAGAGCTGTAGTCTTTATTAGTGATAATGGCAGGCCACTGAGGAGCGCCTTAAGGAGTAAGGTGACATGACCAGGCCTTTTATATTTAAAACAATCTACCTACTATGTTAACAATGGATTAAAGGGACCATGATGGGATCAGAGAGATAAGGTAGGAGGCTATTGCAGTCATCCAAGCAAGAGATAGTGATGGGATTGGCTAGGTTGGTGACAAAAGAGACAGAAGACAGATAGAAGTAGACTACTGAGAAAATATTAGCTCAAACACTGAATTACATATTTGGGAGGTTGTATTAGGGTTCCTTAGAGACACAGAATCTAGTATATATATATAGATTAGAGGCCTGGTGCACAAAAATTTGTGCACTCGGGGGTCCCTCAACCCAGCCTGTGCCCTCTTTGCAGTCTGGGACCCCTCAGGGGATGACCACCTGCTGGCTTAGGCCCGCTACCCAGGGGATTGGGCCTAAGATGGCAATCAGACATCCCTCTGGCAGCCCGGCACCCC